>NW_003307605.1:351340-370467 GCF_000143455.1 Volvox carteri f. nagariensis | reverse complement strand
CCGCCGCCGCATGCGCCCCAGCGCCGCCGGGCCTCTGCGGCGACGCAACGGAGGCGGCCGCCACAGCGGCCCCCGTCGCCACCACCCTCCCATCGCCGCCGCCACCTGTCCGCCCGCTACAGCTCCCCAACGCGCAATCAGCATTGGGCTCCAGCTACAGCCACAGTCACAGCGTCACCTCACCCTCCACGCCTTCGTGTGGTGGTTTCGGAGCCTTGAGCGGTGCACAGCAGTACATGGCGAGATCGCATGAGGAGGTGACGGTGCTGTTCGCAGGTGGGTTGCCGGTGGGGTGTGTTTGAACTGTGTGTGGCGGTGGTTCAACTTAGCGCCCGGGGTATTACGACAACGGTTTCAACTGACGACAACGGTTTGCCGTACTTTACCGTAACTGACGCACGTCCCTCGCTTACATAATATACAAAATACACTGTCACCGTGAGCTGTTTACCTTTTGTTATAATGGATGCTTGAAGTTTTTGAATTTTCTAATATTTTGTTATACTCGTAAAGTTGTGTCTTCAGTAATCTCTTCCTACCCCATGTGCACGTGTAATTTACGTGATGATGGTTCGAATTCTCTATGCGCCGTACACAGACATCGCCTCCTTCACCAGCATGTGTGGTCAGGTTCCGCCCCACCGAGTCATGGCGTTCCTCAACGACCTCTTCACCACTTTTGACCAGCTGGTGGAGAAGCATCAAGTTTACAAGGTCGAGACCATCGGAGGTACGGCATTGTACGGCATCGTCGTACATATCATAGTACGGAAGTGTACGGGACTGAGGCGATGCCGTTTTTGCATAATTTGGCGGAACGGCTGCCGAGAAGCGTGACTGTGTTACATTCGAGGTGCTCTTATCCTATCTTCATGTTCGATAGCCGCTCTCCTGTCTGGGCCTTTTTTCATAGCTTTTGATACCTGTGCCAAACCATCTTTTTCATATTTGCGTCTTTGGAAAACTGCCGCAAACGCTGCTTAATCTGGAAGCTGACCTAAATTGCTTCTTTCCGCTTTCGTCGAACGCAGATTGCTACATGGTGTGCGGCGGACTTGTAGAAGAGGACGCCGAGGGATTCAGGTACGACTGGTACGATCGGTACGAAACAAAAGGAAGGTTCTTTTGTTTTCCCTCTTGTTGTAGCTCCCTGTTGATAAAATTTAATACGCAACTTCTTAAACATCAGTCCTGCCGGTGCCAATCCATATGCCGTACCCACGCCGTACAACCTCCGCCGTACATCACAGGTCCGTTACAGAGGCCGTGGATCCCCTGCACGCGCACAAGGTCTTTGCATTCGCCGCCGACATGTTGGAAGCGGCTCGCTGCGTGATGATGCCCGGTACCGGCCAGCCTGTACGACTGCGAGTAGGCATCCACAGCGGCCCCGTCATGAGCGGCATCGTGGGGCGGAAGATGCCCCGTTTTTGTCTGTTTGGCGACACAGGTGTGTGAGTTTGGGGTTATATATTTATAGTTTTGTTTTGAGTCTCCGTTCTCTGTGAGAGTGAAGCATCGGCCAGCAGCAGTGGCAAAATGTCTTCGTGGTTCTTCTTGGGGTTTTATTCATGAATGGCTGTTTGGGGGAATATATGGGACTATTCACTGCACGACCCCGACGCGACAGAGCAAGGCCTACGGGCTACAGGTCGACCACTGGCCGCCAGGGCAGCACCCGGGGGGGGCCGTACGTAGCTCCACGTGTATGTAGCTCGAAGCTTGCTGCGACAGATGATGTATTTCTAGGCAAGTCCGCACATCGTACGTGAAAACCTACCTTTCCACAAGCTTCGCAAGATTTTACTCTCAGTTTTCGGTTTCTGTTGGCAGCGCATGTTGCCGGGCCCTCCTCCCCCTCCTCCTCCCCTTCCCCTCCTCCCCCTCCCCCTCCTCCCCCTCCTCCCCCTTCCGTGCGTGAATCTGTGTATCGCTCTTTCCCTTCTCGCTCCAGTCAACGTTGCCAGTCGAATGGAGTCCACGGGTGTACCTGGTGCCGTACACATTTCTGCGGCCACGCGGGCCTTATTAGGCGCCGCGGCCGACGGGTTTCTTTCCACGGGGGGAATTCCCGTCAAGGGCAAGGTACGGATTGGGGAGTTGGCAGTTGACAGTTGGGAATTGATGTTATTGTTCTTTCCTGGTATTCGCACTTTATTCGCACTGTATTCGCACTGTTCGTCCACATGCCCACGGATCCGCCACCACGCAGTTCTTTGTCGGAGAAGTGAGGGGGGGGGCCATATTCCCTCACTCACTCACTCACTCCAAGAATACCAAGCGCAGCATCATTCGCGTATTGGGGTGTGAAACGCAGTTCTTCATGCAGGTCGTCATCATGTCATCCTTCTCTGCGCCTCCCCCCGGCCTCACCAACCATGTAACCCATGCGGTTGTATGACGTACGGCGCAGGGGTTCATGCTCACGTACGTGTACGACCCGTGCGGCGTCGCTCCGCAGCGCTCTCAAACCGTCTCCCGAACTGGATCAGGTGCGGAACAGGAGGGTGCCGCTGTGGCGGGTGCCGCTAAGCTATCGGGTGCCTGTCCTGATCCTGATCTACCAATCTTGACCGCTACAGCCGTGCCGGGTATTGGTAGGGAAGGTCCCCAGGTCCCGGGGGGAGAAGCATCTAGCGGTACACCGACAGAGGCGCCGCCTCCGTTGCCGCAATAGGCCATGTACGACATGACGTACATGGCACCCCAAGTGGTATGATTGTGCGCGCGTGTTGCAAAAGCGAGGACCGCTCTCTTGCGTGTGTGCCATTCCCGAATGTTCGACGTTTGTTGTACTGCAGCATGTACGGAGTACGGAATACGGCATAATACGGATATGGCACGTGTTTGTACAATTGTGTCAGTTTTGTACTTTGGCTTGGTCCTGCGATGTCGGTTCCCGCAGCTGTGAGGGAAGGTGTTGTCCGGGCGCGTGCAGGAGGGTCCTTCGAACCCGCCATGAATATCTAGCTAGCTAGCTAGCGGGATTGTGTCTTGTAAATTATTTTGGCGCTGGCAAATATTTGTCTTGGCAGGAGTTTGTGACTTGGGTTTGCGAGGGTCGTGGTAAGGGTCGCTGTTTGAGAGAGAGGAGAGGAGAGGGGAGAGAGAAAGAGAGGGAGAGCGAGACAATTGTCAATGGAGACGCGCATTGGATTCGGTTTGAGGTTGGGTTCGGAGCTGTGTATGTATGTCCTGCACATGGGTTAAGAACTGGCAGTTTGGGGTTTGGGCTGGAAATAGGTTTGGTCACATGACACCTGCGTACGACACACGCCATGAGACACGCACGCACACACACACACATGGTTGCTTCTCTCCGACAAAACACACAATATAAAATGTTCGTACTTACTCGTTACGTTGAGGACTGCATACTGCGACGTTCGGCTTGGGGGATATACGGTTGTACGACAGCACGGATGTACGGATGTATTCACAGATTTGTATGGACGGCGGCTGCGGTGGGAGCGAGGAGCGAGCGGTGTGTGAGGAGGGAGCGGCATTACTTTTATCAATGTCGGGAGAGCGGCGGCGGCGGAAGCTTCTTTATGACATGTCGCGGTCTTCAACGCGGCTCCTGGTGTGGGGAATTTTGAAGTCAACGAGAAATCAACTAGAAGCCCTTCCTTGGCTTAGTCTCGGCCGCTATTATATATGCACCTTCTTTTATAACTAACCCATATCGGGGCGTTTCGGAAGCAGCGAGAATAAATAACAGCCATGCGCAATAGCAGCTGTTTATAAATAATATAGCAGTAATCGTCGTTATAGGTGTCTCGCAGTAATAAGGTTTGCGGACAAAGAGGAGGAGGCGGGAAGGAGGGAAGCTGTGAAGGGCCGGTAAGGTGATAACGAGGCGCCGAGTCCGCTACCCTTGCGGGGCCAGGGAGCGGTCGAGGGAGGGGGCCGGGTGCACCGCTCGCATGCACCTCTCTCGGCTGTTTGGTTTGCGCTTTTCGTCATGTGGGTACGATTTGTTTCGAACGGCAGCGTTTCGACTGCTATGGCTAAAAGACCCACGAGGAAACGCGAGGCAATGATGATGATGATGATGATGATGATGATGATGCCGTGCCGATGTGTTCCCCGAACATGCCTTAGGGTTTGAACCCCATGTGGTTCTGCGTGTGGATGCACGATCTCGTTGATGCCGGCCATGCATGCCGTACATACACACGTCATGTCTACGGGCCCCATTATGTCATCTTTCCCCTTTGTGTCCCCTTGTCGTACGACTATGACGAAAACACCAGGGGGCCCATTTTACAACCCGCGCTACAAAAATTGCTTTCCTTGCCGCGTATAATAAGCGGCGTAGGGAGTTAGGTTTTTTAATATCTGCGGCGCTTTTGGGGGTCCTATAACCCACACGCACCCGCGCGCGTGGCCGGGGGAATACGTGCGCACGCCCCTCACTTGGTGCTGGCGACGGGGGGGGGACCCGGGAGGTGGCTCAGGCTGGTGGCTCAGGCTGGGTGCGTTACGGATACTGCGGGACCGCATTCCCCCGGGGGGGGTAGGGGTTCGACATCAGAGGGGGTCTGACACGTGCTGCCGTTACACGCACATACCGACACACAGCCGAGGCGTTCAACCGACAGATGAGGCGAAAAGGTGTAGGTAGGTATCCGCTTGTACTGTACTGCATGTGTACGGCACATCAGTGGGATGTACGGCACGCGCCTTTGAGGAAGGCCTCCTCGGCTTGGGCTATTTGCACGCACAACGACACGTGGAGCAGGACGGCGCCACGTACGACAGTACGACGCGTTCGTAAGGCGCTGATGTACAGTTTCCTGTGTGAAAGCCTTGTGGGGGTTGTGCGCTCGAAGTTGCGCCCACGGTTACAGTGGCGCCCTCCAGTGGTGGCGAGGTGCGGTTCCGGAATGGTAGCCGCGTTGTGAAATGCCGGATGACCGTTCTGCAGTTTTGCGCTAGCAGCAGCAGCAGCAGCAGCAGCAGCAGCAGCAGCAGCACGCATACGGTCTGTGTGTGTGTGTGCTTGTATGTATGTCTGCGGGTAGGAAGCGCGGGTTTATGCATTTCCTTTTGCGGACATTAAACTCTGAGCATATACTACTAAACTCTGTGTGTATCTATTTCTAATTGTCTGCTATTGTTATTACCTGCCGTACTACCTGCCGTACTACCTGCCGTAGTACTATGAGTACCATCAGTGCGATCATCCAGGATGAAACCAATGCGTCGTTATTTGTGTACGTGTGCATTTATACGTGTTTGTGCGCGTCTGAATGCCTTCATGTAAATTTGTATGCATATGTATGTATGTATGTATGTATTATATTTGTCGACTGTCGCGTGAGAGGCAACATCGTGCAAACCTGCGAAAGGGCCTCTGGAGCCCTCTGGGTGAAGAGCGGGTGATGGGGGGCCTGATGTGCCGCACCGGAAAAACCGCTACGCACAGCCCCTGTTCCGTACGTCAGTTTGAGGCATGTACGACATGTACAATAGTAAGCCTACGAATTGAGGTACAGGGAAGGAGCTGCAAGCGTGAGGCGTATGTGTGTGCGTGTCCGTAGATGGAGACACGGTTAGTTAACAGGTGGTTATTGTTAGTTAGGACGTCCGCAATCGGTTAGTCAGCGATATATAAAACGGGGGTGATGGTGGGTCGATAATTATAATAAACGCAGCAGTCGGCTCATTTGGGGCGAAGTGGCAGCAGCACGAGGAGGAGGGCGAGGGCGAGGTGGACTGTAATATGTACACACATATAATCCACAATACACGCATACAGGAATGGAAGGTAACTGCAGGCCAGCTGCCATGGGGTGGGGGTGGGGGTGGGTGGTGGGGGTGGTGGTGGTGGTGGTGATGCCTGGAAGCCGGAGATGATGTCGACTTTACAATCATGGCGCAGAATGCACATACAAATGTATACACCCTTTATTCACGACGCGGCTTGTCATACGCATATAAAGCGATTTGCTATCGTACATGGGCGGGGCACTCCTCTTTTTGTTCAAATTCCATGTATTGGAATTTGCGAATGCATGCATCGCATGCTATGTATCGCGAATACCGGTAACTGGCATCGGCAACCGTTAACAACCGTATTAAACCGGTTTGCTGACTTTGGACTTTACGACCCATGGGCCATGTCCCTTTAAAATAGTGAAAATCACAAAATCGACATGTCCTAGTCATTAACCGTTAGCGCTAACGGTCGGTCGGTCATTGAAGTGCTGCTTGTTTATTTCCTAGGGTTGTCAGGACGCGTCTTGCGTCCCAGAGAGGGGAAGACAGAGGGATAAGCGTATGCGAAAGGAGATGCGCGCGGCGTCTGGCGCGCGCGCGCGAGCGAGCGAGAGGGTGTGAGTCGTAGCAAGGGTGAGGGGGATGGAGGAAGCGAGAGCGTGAGAGGAGTGTTGGTGGAACAGCAGGTCCCATTTTGATGTGGGAAGCAGGTGGTGCTGGTGGTGTCATAGATGTCGTTAAATGTCGGCGCATTGCCGAGAGCGCTTTGGTGGTGTCAGTGATCTGTTGCGGAGGATGAGAGGGAAGGGAACGGAGGGACACAGGAGTCAAAGAGCCAGATGTGTGTGTGTATGTGCCTGTGTGTGTGCGTGTGTGTTGATTAACCGCGACACGGGAGCGGGCCAACATGTGTGCACGAATGCGAGCTCCGTAGTCGAGCGACGTATACTAGTGCCTTTTCCAGTAAATAAACCGTGGAGGATTCTCCAACAAGATGCGTAGATGGTATCCAGAGCCCATAGAAGTGGATAGAAGTGCGCGGCGCTGTGGGCAACTGCGTGTGTGTGTGTGTGCGTGTGTGTTTGTGTGTGTGTGCGTGTGTGTTTGTAACATCTGAGCCGCGATATGAGAACCTGATGCCTGAGTTGTATCGATGTGAGCTCCGTGAAAAGCTTTTCCGTACTGTAGACATGTTAGCCCAATGAAATTGTAGTGGCCTCTGTGACAGCTCACAGTACAGCAGAAGCTTAGTTAGGCTCCTGGCCCCTACCACCGTCCACATGAACGCGCGCTGCTCCTGGACCATATGGATTTGTCACTCGGCATTCTCGAAGTTCACATTAAAAAACCCGGATCCCCACACTTGCACTTCGTAGGAAAGGACAGGCAAGGCCAGCGCATTATAAAATGACAAGTTGAGCTTGGGTACGGTACGTTTCTTTTCACGACAGAGATGTGAGGCCAAAAGTGGCATGTTCCCGTGCCGCAAGAAGAAGCTGGTTAGTGCAGGCGGCAAACCGTTGGCCTGTCCCGTAGTGCATCCCGAGGTACTGTGCCGCTTCATTATGGGGCAATACACGCAACATCTCCCCGCCCAGCCGGTACACGTAACCCACGAGCGACCCCCACTCAGTAGGTGTGCCCCTGAAGACAAGCACCTCACACTTGGCTCCGTTAGCAGCCATCCCAGTCGCCTTGCAAAACATCTCGAGTAACCAAGAAGGCATTGTGCCCGCTCGCAGCCAGTGGCTAAGAGTGATGCATCATCAACAAACAGCAAGTTAGTGAGCTCACTGTCCCCCGAGTCCCCCGAGTGCTTTGGTCCTGCAGTACGGACCACCTGGGGGGGCGGTGCAGCCAGCAATCCTTGTCATGGGCATTAATGTAATAAGCAAACACGTCCATGAACAGCAACCCTGCAAGCGAATAAGTACCTCGGCAAACCCTACCGAAGTCGCCGTCCGACCGGATCACCCAAAATGACCGTTAGGGTGGGATGTACATTGTCCGACGGTTGAATCGCCAAACCCATGTGACGAGCAAAACTGCACTTAAGAGGGCTGAAGTCATGAATGTTCCCAGTGTCGATAAGAATGGAGGCATCGGACTGGCACTCTTTACCTCGAAACCTCATAGATAAACCTTTAGAAACGGAGAAAGGCGAAGGAGGGAGCGACGTCAGCATCAGGAGCAGATACCGGAGGGTCGTACCAGAACTCGACAGGACCAGTTAACCCAGCAGAGCGTCGCTTCCCTATCGCGGCAGCAACATCGAACAGCGTGGTACGTACGAAAACCACCTGATGTTGAATGCGGTGCGATGCTCTTGCAGTTCAAGTGCAGTGCAACAGATACTCTCGAGCACGTGCAGGAGGCGGATGAACGACAACATAATGTCCGGCACAGCGAACTAAACTTGGGGCACATAGCTCATCAGAGTGAGGGGACAAACGGATCCCAAGTGAAGCGCGGACCAGTCAAACACTGAAGCTGCTCGAATTCGGAAGTGCAAAGTATGCGGGTCGAAGGGATGAGTGCAGAAGTTCGTCTTTGTGTTACAAGATTGACGAGGCTCGGCAATTAGAGCAGCAAAAACAGCAGCATCCTGATGCATGAGTTGCACTAATGACAAAGTCTGCAGGTCTGTCACACACAAACGAAACCCCCCGAACCGCATCATGCCAGGCCATGCCCCCCAATCACATCATGCCCGGCCATGCCCCCCAACCACATCATGCCAGGCCATGCCCCCCAAACCCGCATCATGCCAGGCCATGCCCCCCAAACCGCATTTTGCCAGGCCATGCACCCAAACCGCATCTTGCGGCCCAGACTCCCGTGCACGATACCGTGCTAAGGCGCCTCACGTACGTCGCAGCCTCGTTAGAGCTGAGGCCGCGCAGTCCTTCAGAGCTTCAAACACAAAGTCTGCGGAGAGGAGACCCTGCACAAGTACAGATGACACGGTTAAACATGCGGATTCCAACGACTAACGGTTGCATTTAAGCGCGAACAGCAGTTAAAACCCTAAGCTTGCGGCCCAGACTTACCGTGCACGATACCGTGCTAAGGTGCCTCACGTACGTCGCAGCCTCGTTAGAGCTGAGGCCGCGCAGTCCTTCAGAGCTTCAAACACAAAGTCTGCGGAGAGGAGACCCTGCACAAGTACAGATGACACGGTTAAACATGCGGATTCCAACGACTAACGGTTGCATTTAAGCGCGAACAGCAGTTAAAACCCTAAGCTTGCGGCCCAGACTTACCGTGCACGATACCGTGCTAAGGTGCCTCACGTACGTCGCAGCCTCGTTAGAGCTGAGGCCGCGCAGTCCTTCAGAGCTTCAAACACAAAGTCTGCGGAGAGGAGACCCTGCACAAGTACAGATGACACGGTTAAACATGCGGATTCCAACGACTAACGGTTGCATTTAAGCGCGAACAGCAGTTAAAACCCTAAGCTTGCGGCCCAGACTTACCGTGCACGATACCGTGCTAAGGTGCCTCACGTACGTCGCAGCCTCGTTAGAGCTGAGGCCGCGCAGCCCTTCAGAGCTTCAAACACAAAGTCTGCGGAGAGGAGACCCTGCACAAGTACAGATGACACGGTTAAACATGCGGATTCCAACGACTAACGGTTGCATTTAAGCGCGAACAGCAGTTAAAACCCTAAGCTTGCGGCCCAGACTTACCGTGCACGATACCGTGCTAAGGTGCCTCACGTACGTCGCAGCCTCGTTAGAGCTGAGGCCGCGCAGTCCTTCAGAGCTTCAAACACAAAGTCTGCGGAGAGGAGACCCTGCACAAGTACAGATGACACGGTTAAACATGCGGATTCCAACGACTAACGGTTGCATTTAAGCGCGAACAGCAGTTAAAACCCTAAGCTTGCGGCCCAGACTTACCGTGCACGATACCGTGCTAAGGTGCCTCACGTACGTCGCAGCCTCGTTAGAGCTGAGGCCGCGCAGTCCTTCAGAGCTTCAAACACAAAGTCTGCGGAGAGGAGACCCTGCACAAGTACAGATGACACGGTTAAACATGCGGATTCCAACGACTAACGGTTGCATTTAAGCGCGAACAGCAGTTAAAACCCTAAGCTTGCGGCCCAGACTTACCGTGCACGATACCGTGCTAAGGTGCCTCACGTACGTCGCAGCCTCGTTAGAGCTGAGGCCGCGCAGTCCTTCAGAGCTTCAAACACAAAGTCTGCGGAGAGGAGACCCTGCACAAGTACAGATGACACGGTTAAACATGCGGATTCCAACGACTAACGGTTGCATTTAAGCGCGAACAGCAGTTAAAACCCTAAGCTTGCGGCCCAGACTTACCGTGCACGATACCGTGCTAAGGTGCCTCACGTACGTCGCAGCCTCGTTAGAGCTGAGGCCGCGCAGTCCTTCAGAGCTTCAAACACAAAGTCTGCGGAGAGGAGACCCTGCACAAGTACAGATGACACGGTTAAACATGCGGATTCCAACGACTAACGGTTGCATTTAAGCGCGAACAGCAGTTAAAACCCTAAGCTTGCGGCCCAGACTTACCGTGCACGATACCGTGCTAAGGTGCCTCACGTACGTCGCAGCCTCGTTAGAGCTGAGGCCGCGCAGTCCTTCAGAGCTTCAAACACAAAGTCTGCGGAGAGGAGACCCTGCACAAGTACAGATGACACGGTTAAACATGCGGATTCCAACGACTAACGGATGCATTTAAGCGCGAACAGCAGTTAAAACCCTAAGCTTGCGGCCCAGACTTACTGTGCACGATACCGTGCTAAGGCGCCTCACGTACGTCCCAAATCGAATTCGTTCATGCAACCTCCGAACGGCATTATGCCACGAAACCCCACAAGAGCATTCGTCCATGCAAGCCTACAAACCAAATTGTGCCAGGCCATGTGCCCCAAACCCGCATCATGCCAGGCCATGCCCCCCGAACCGCATCATGCCAGGCCATGTCCCCCAATCGCATCATGCCAGGCAGCCCCCCGAACCGCATCATGCCAGGCCATGTCCCCCAAACCCGCAGCATGCCAGGCTATGCCCCCAAAATCGCATTGTGCCAGGCCATGCCCCCCAAACCGCATTGTGCCAGGCCATGTCCCCCAAACCGCACCATCCGGCCATGTCCCCCAATCGCATCATGCCAGGCCGTCACCCAAATCGCATCATGCCAGGCCATGTCCCCCAAATCGCATCATGCCTGGCCATGTCCCCCAAATCGCATCATGCCAGGCCAGCCCCCCGAACCGCATCATGCCAGGCCATGCCCCCCAATCCCATCATGCCAGGCTATGCCCCCAAAATCGCATTGTGCCAGGCCATGCCCCCCAAACCGCATTGTGCCAGGCCATGTCCCCTAAACCCCCCCGAACCGCATCATGCCAGGCCATGCCCCCAAATCGCATCATGCCAGGCCATGTCCCCCAATCACATCATGCCAGGCCATGCCCCCCAATCGCATCATGCCAGGCCAGCCCCCCGAACCGCATCATGCCAGGCCATGCCCCCCAATCACATCATGCCAGGCTATGCCCCCAAAATCGCATAGTGCAAGGCCATGCCCCCTAAACCGCATTGTGCCAGGCCATGTCCCCCGAACCGCATCATGACAGGCCATGCCCCCCAATCACATCATGCCAGGCCATGTCCCCCAAACCCGCATCATGCCAGGCCATGTACCCCGAACCGCATCATGCCAGGCCATGCCCCCCAATCACATCATGCCAGGCCATGCCACCAAGTCGCATTGTGCTTGGCAAAACCCCAAACCGCACTGCGCCCGGCCACCCCAGGCCCCGACAGCATCCGCCCAGGTACCTCCCAGATCATTTTGCATGGGCCCATTACTGGAAGTTCAGTTGCGCAAGTCCTCGTGCTGCATTGATTCCATTTGACCGTCCAACCGAAACCGTTGGTCATTATTAACGTTGATCACTCGATCGTTTACAGAACTGCTGTATTCGCCACTTATTGATATTTTTATTATTAACCGTTATACGGCCGGTATGGCGTTTACTGTACGACACCATTCGTTCGGTCATTGCTCGTAGTTGGCGCTGCACGCAGCCAACAAGTTATCAAGCCAACAAGAATGGCAACTGATGATGATGACCATGATTATAATGATGACGATGATGATGATCATGATGATCATGATGCCGATGATGCCGATGGCCTTTACAGCAGTTGATTGTTGCGGCTATATGCCGCCGCCGCCGCCGCCGCCGCCGCTAGCCAACTGGCCAGCAGCGGCGGCGCCCGGCTGGGTGCAGCTGGGTGCGGAGGAATTGCACCCAGCAGTGCACCTGAAGGAAAAGGGACAAGGCGGGGGAAGGGCGCGGGAAGCCAAAATATGGTTAGCAGTACGACACAACTAACACACACATAATTAGGTGACAGTTGCAAGCAAGGGTACCGCTGCTGGTCCCCACGACGCACACCCCATGCACCAAAACCCCAAGCCCATCCGCACCCACCTCAGCCGGGCCCATCATCAGCAACGCCCGCCCGGTGCCACTGGGGCGCACAGGTTGATGCCCCAGCCGCACCTGAAGAGGAGGTGCGTGATAAAGGGGGAAACGGCCAGAGGGGATAGGTAAGGGGGCAGCATACACGGGGGGAAGGGGGGTAAAACACCAAATGTCATTATTTTGCCCAAAAGTCACAAGGCCTCGTTGCGACACGTGTGCTGCGGCCCTGCGGCCTTTTTCCACGACCACTAGTTGAACCCAAATCACGAAGTACGCACCACACCCATACCCACGTCGCCCACCCACCCATCCACCCACCTGAGACGGGCGTTATAAAAGTACGGCCGGCCCCTGCGTGCGGGTGCCGGCAGGCCGGACGACTCGTACGCCCCGAGTCCCGGCAGCCAGTCGACCCTGCATTCGGGTCCTGGCACCAGGGAAGCTGCCGCAAACCCTGGCGATAAAGGGCCCGGGCCATGGCCACTGCTGCAGCTGCTTGCTGATCTGCCGGCTGCTGCTGCCGCTGCTGCTGCTGCTGCTGCTGCTGCTGCTGCTGCTGCTGACTACATAATGAAAAAAGTAAAAATACGGTGACAGGAGGTGCAAAGGCCTGGGAAAACCCATAACCTCTACAACCCCGGCACCCTAATGCACGCCTTAGCTTATTAGGCTGAGGCGCATTACTAACCTATAATAAGATATTTAAAACAGAGTAAAAATATAAGTAAATAAATAAAGCTGAAATAGATATCATGGTTCAGCTTTATTTATTCATCTATTATTTAATAAGGTGTAGCCTCCCCTTAATTAGGTAATCCCCAAACAAATGAAAATTAATTGTGCACAACCAGGGCTGTGGGCACCACAAACGAAAACACGACAGACTGTACACGCGCGGCAACAGCCGTGACACGCGCACACTCGCTGATGCTGGTTGTTGGCTGCTGGCTGATAGCTGCGTAGCGTAGCCCATTTAGGCAATATAACTGGCTGCAGCTGCTGGCTGGTTAGATAACGCTAGCTACCATCCACAAAACCCAGCGACGACAATAAAACCGGCCGGTCACCACCAACTGTCCACCAACTGTCCACCAACTGGATCAACATCTGCCAACCTCTTCCAACCAAACATATCTCCAACGGACAACTTCCACCATGACAACCATATTTCTCGACCCGATCCTCCATATCTTTGGACTCCCTTATTTTCCTGCTTTGAACTAGTCCTACCGTTTGCAACGAATGTCGTGGTTTGAGCAAGGATGTCTCCCTTTTCATCTTTCTTTTGTGCATGGTAGGTTTGAAAGCAGAAGGGTGATAAGAGGAAAAAGGCCGCGGTGGCAGCAACGCCAGAGGTGAAAAGCCGCAGCGGCGGCAGGGAAGGGAAATGCACCGCAAGAACAGCAATTTGCTGTAGCGATGAGAGGAAAGGAAAAAGGCCGCGGTGGCAGCAACGCCAGAGGTGAAGAGCCGCAGCGGCGGCAGGGAAGGGAAATGCACCGCAAGAACAGCAATTTGCTGTAGCGATGAGAGGAAAGGAAAAAGGCCGCGGTAGCAGCAATGCCAGAGGTGAAGAGCCGCAGCGGCGGCAGGGGAGGGAAATGCACCGCAAGAACAGCAATTTGCTGTAGCGATGAGAGGAAAGGAAAAAGGCCGCGGTGGCAGCAACGCCAGAGGTGAAGAGCCGCAGCGGCGGCAGGGGAGGGAAATGCACCGCAAGAACAGCAATTTGCTGTAGCGATGAGAGGAAAGGAAAAAGGCCGCGGTGGCAGCAATGCCAGAGGTGAAGAGCCGCAGCGGCGGCAGGGGAGGGAAATGCACCGCAAGAACAGCAATTTGCTGTAGCGATGAGAGGAAAGGAAAAAGGCCGCGGTAGCAGCAACGCCAGAGGTGAAGAGCCGCAGCGGCGGCAGGGGAGGAAAGTGCAGTGCAAGGACAGCACAAAGGCTGTAGCGATGAGAGGAAAGGAAAAAGGCCGCGGTGGCAGCAACGCCAGAGGTGAAGAGCCGCAGCGGCGGCAGGGGAGGAAAGTGCAGTGCAAGGACAGCACAAAGGCTGTAATGCCAGATGTGACGGCGACGGCGACAGCACGAGAAGGCTACGGTGAGACTCCGACGGCTAGGCGCCGTCGGCGAGAGGTCGACGGCGACCTCGCCGAAGGTGAGAAGGCGACGCGATGGCGAGACGCCGACGGCGAGACGGCGACGGCGAGAAGGCGAGGCGAGGCGCCGTCGGCGTTAGGGCGACGGCGACCTCGCCGCCGGCGAGAAGGCGACGCGATGGCGAGACGCCGGCGGCGAGACGGCGACGGCAAGAAGGCGAGGCGAGGCGCCGTCGGCGTCAGGGCGACGGCGACCTCGCCAAAGGTGAGAAGGCGACGCGATGGCGAGACGCCGGCGGCGAGACGGCGACGGTGATGAAAATGGCATGACGGTGACGGCTGAGGGGGATCCGGGGATTCGGGCGGGGATTACGTGGTTACATACACACTACAAGGCGGTTTCGGAGTGGCCGAATTCACAACAGATTCCAACGAAACGCAAGACATGGAACCAAACGACCCTCGACCATGCCATGCCATCATGCATACCACAACAAAGGGTTGATGATGCAGATTGATTGGTGGTCGGCAATACAAATCCGGCATCCCAAATCCGACATGCTATGGCAAAGCGTTGCAAGACGGCATGGGGACGTGTGAAACGAGGCCCCTCTCGTACTTACACATTCTCACACATGACGGCGATGTACGGCGCTGGCGGCGCCTGTGATGCTCGTCGCGCCGATACGTGTTGTCCTGTTGGAAGTCCTCGCCCAGGCTCGCTCAGACCGGTGGCGGGAACGGGCGGGAGGTGGGCGGGGAAATACACACACACACGCTGTTAATCAGCTAGCAGGGGACACAACGAGCACAGACTTTGCACAGCAAAACGACATGGGCAGTTGCGCACAATATGCAGAAACGTACTAATACGCACACGGGCACATCGCGGGCAGTTGGGAATTCTCCATCACAAGTAAAAGCAGTAGCACCCTCACACATACACATACGTATACGCGTGCGCGCATGCACACACAAAAACACCCTCTTACACACACCTACATACACTTACACACGCACACGCGCGCGCGTGAGCACATTCTCGCCCACATTTGAACAGATACCTACCTACATACATACAAACATACATACATACAATTGCGCACAAATACAAGACACTGAAGACCGCAACAATAACCATCGGCCGGCTTTGCAGCTTCTATCTGAGTTTGCTGACCTTATCTTTGCAGTTTGCTGCCTTTGTGCTTTTGCTGTCGTTGTCACTGTTGCTGCTTGCCGGCACGACAGGAGAAAAACACCGCGCCACGAAACACCCACAGCAAGAAACTTTGCTCCGAACGTATGTACGACATCACTACATCACGAACGGACACAAAGTGGCACCCACGCAGTGAACATACGGGGAAAGACCTTCATGCCGTACTCCCTACACGCCGCACCTTACCAAGGTACAACAATTTCATACCGAAATCCCCCTCCGTCACCAACTCGTCTATCCATTTGCAACGCGCCTTCACCCATAGAATCCAAGAACGATGGCCGACCTTGATACGACGTGTAACGGCCTCACGGCCGGAAATCTAGGCGCGTTCTAACTAACGTACGACATGTACGGGCGACCGTGCATCCGGCGTCACCCACCGGCAGCGGAAGACGATGTGAGCTTGACTGCGTTGATTATAAGCGTTGACAACGGTGAGACTCCGACGGCGAGGCGCCGTCGGCGAGAAGGCGACGGCGACCTCGCCGAAGGTGAGAAGGCGACGCGATGGCGAGACGCCGACGGCGAGACGGCGACGTCGAGAAGGCGAGGCGAGGCGCCGTCGGCGTTAGGGCGACGGCGACCTCGCCAAAGGTGGGAAGGCGACGCGATGGCGTGGCGCCGGCGGCCGGCGAGAAGGCGAGGCGAGGCGCCGTCGGCGTTAGGGCGACGGCGACCTCGCCAAAGGTGGGAAGGCGACGCGATGGCGTGGCGCCGGCGGCCGGCGAGAAGGCGAGGCGAGGCGCCGTCGGCGTTAGGGCGACGGCGACCTCGCCAAAGGTGAGAAGGCGACGCGATGGCGAGACGCCGGCGGCCGGCGAGACGGCGACGGCGAGAAGGCGAGGCGAGGCGCCGTCGGCGATAGGGCGACGGCGACCTCGCCAAAGGTGAGAAGGCGACGCGATGGCGAGACGCCGGCGGCCGGCGAGAAGGCGAGGCGAGGCGCCGTCGGCGTTAGGGCGACGGCGACCTCGCCAAAGGTGAGAAGGCGACGCGATGGCGAGACGCCGGCGGCCGGCGAGAAGGCGAGGCGAGGCGCCGTCGGCGTTAGGGCGACAGCGACCTCGCCAAAGGTGAGAAGGCGACGCGATGGCGAGACGCCGGCGGCCGGCGAGAAGGCGAGGCGAGGCGCCGTCGGCGTTAGGGCGACGGCGACCTCGCCAAAGGTGAGAAGGCGACGCGATGGCGAGACGCCGGCGGCGAGACGGCGACGGCGAGAAGGCGAGGCGAGGCGCCGTCGGCGTTAGGGCGACGGCGACCTCGCCAAAGGTGAGAAGGCGACGCGATGGCGAGACGCCGGCGGCCGGCGAGAAGGCGAGGCGAGGCGCCGTCGGCGTTAGGGCGACGGCGACCTCGCCGAAGGTGATAAGGCGACGCGATGGCGTGGCGCCGGCGGCCGGCAAGAAGGCGAGGCGACGCGCCGTCGGCGTTAGGGCGACGGCGACCTCGCCAAAGGTGGGAAGGCGACGCGATGGCGTGTCGCCGGCGGCGAGACGGCGACGGTGATGAAAATGGCATGACGGTGACGGCTGAGGGGGATCCGGGGATTCGGGCGGGGATTACGTGGTGACATACACACTACAAGGCGGTTTCGGAGTGGCCGAATTCACAACAGATTCCAACGAAACGCAAGACATGGAACCAAACGACCCTCGACCATGCCATGCCATCATGCATACCACAACAAAGGGTTGATGTTGCAGATTGATTGGTAGTCGGCAATACAAATCCGGCATCCCAAATCCGACATGCTATGGCAAAGCGTTGCAAGACGGCATGGGGACGTGTGAAACGAGGCCCCTCTCGTACTTACATTCTCACCCATGACGGCGATGTACGGCGGTGGCGACGCCTGTGATGCTCGTCGCGCCGATACGTGTTGTCCTGTTGGAAGTCCTCGCCCAGGCTCGCTCAGACCGGTGGCGGGAACGGGCGGGAGGTGGGCGGGGAAATACACACACACACACACACACACACGCTGTTAATCAGCTAGCAGGGGACACAACGAGCACAGACTTTGCACAGCAAAACGACATGGGCAGTTGTGCACAATATGCAGAAACGTACTAATACGCACACGGGCACATCGCGGGCAGTTGGGAATTCTCCATCACAAGTAAAAGCAGTAGCACCCTCACACATACACATACGTATACGCGTGCGCGCATGCACACACACACACACACACACACACACACACATACACCCTCTTACACACACCTACATACACTTACACACGCACACGCGCGCGCGTGAGCACATTCTCGCCCACATTTGAACAGATACCTACATACATACATACAAACATACATACATACATACAATTGCGCACAAATACAAGACACTGAAGACCGCAACAATAACCATCGGCCGGCTTTGCAGCTTCTATCTGAGTTTGCTGACCTTATCTTTGCAGTTTGCTGCCTTTGTGCTTTTGCTGTCGTTGTCGCTGTTGCTGCTTGCCGGCACGACAGGAGAAAAACACCGCGCCACGAAACACCCACAGCAAGAAACTTTGCTGCGAACGTATGTACGACATCACTACATCACGAACGGACACAAAGTGGCACCCACGCAGTGAACATACGGGGAAAGACCTTCATGCCGTACTCCCTACACGCCGCACCTTACCAAGGTACAACAATTTCATACCGAAATCCCCCTCCGTCACCAACTCGTCTATCCATTTGCAACGCGCCTTCACCCATAGAATCCAAGAACGATGGCCGACCTTGATACGACGTGTAACGGCCTCACGGCCGGAAATCTAGGCGCGTTCTAACTAACGTACGACATGTACGGGCGACCGTGCATCCGGCGTCACTCACCGGCACCGGAAGACGATGTGAGCTTGACTGCGTTGATTATAAGCGTTGACAACGGTGAGACTCCGACGGCGAGGCGCCGTCGGCGAGAAGGCGACGGCGACCTCGCCGAAGGTGAGAAGGCGACGCGATGGCGAGACGCCGGCGGCGAGACGGCGACGGCGAGAAGGCGAGGCGCCGTCGGCGTTAGGGCGACGGCGACCTCGCCAAAGGCGAGAAGGCGACGCGATGGCGAGACGCCGGCGGCCGGCGAGAAGGCGAGGCGAGGCGCCGTCGGCGTTAGGGCGACGGCGACCTCGCCAAAGGTGAGAAGGCGACGCGATGGCGAGACGCCGGCGGCGAGAGGGCGACGGCGAGAAGGCGAGGCGAGGCGCCGTCGGCGTTAGGGCGACGGCGACCTCGCCAAAGGTGAGAAGGCGACGCGATGGCGAGACGCCGGCGGCCGGCGAGAAGGCGAGGCGAGGCGCTGTCGGCGTTAGGGCGACGGCGACCTCGCCGAAGGTGATAAGGCGACGCGATGGCGTGGCGCCGGCGGCCGGCAAGAAGGCGAGGCGAGGCGCCGTCGGCGTTAGGGCGACGGCGACCTCGCCGAAGGTGAGAAGGCGACGCGATGGCGAGACGCCGGCGGCCGGCAAGAAGGCGAGGCGAGGCGCCGTCGGCGTTAGGGCGACGGCGACCTCGCCAAAGGTGAGAAGGCGACGCGATGGCGAGACGCCGGCGGCCGGCGAAAAGACGAGGCGAGGCGCCGTCGGCGTTAGGGCGACGGCGACCTCGCCGAAGGTGATA
>NW_003307605.1:345217-349813 GCF_000143455.1 Volvox carteri f. nagariensis | reverse complement strand
AGCAGTAGCACCCTCACACATACACATACGTATACGCGTGCGCGCATGCACACACACACACACACACACACATACACCNCTCTTACACACACCTACATACACTTACACACGCACACGCGCGCGCGTGAGCACATTCTCGCCCACATTTGAACAGATACCTACATACATACATACAAACATACATACAATTGCGCACAAATACAAGACACTGAAGACCGCAACAATAACCATCGGCCGGCTTTGCAGCTTCTATCTGAGTTTGCTGACCATATCTTTGCAGTTTGCTGCCTTTGTGCTTTTGCTGTCGTTGTCGCTGTTGCTGCTTGCCGGCACGACAGGAGAAAAACACCGCGCCACGAAACACCCACAGCAAGAAACGTTGCTCTGAACATATGTACGACATCACTACATCACGAACGGACACAAAGTGGCACCCACGCAGTGAACATACGGGGAAAGACCTTCATGCCGTACTCCCTACACGCCGCACCTTACCAAGGTACAACAACTTCATACCGAAATCCCCCTCCGTCACCAACTCGTCTATCCATTTGCAACGCGCCTTCACCCATAGAATCCAAGAACGATGGCCGACCTTGATACGGCGTGTAACGGCCTCACGGCCGGAAATCTAGGCGCGTTCTAACTAACGTACGACATGTACGGGCGACCGTGCATCCGGCGTCACTCACCGGCAGCGGAAGACGATGTGAGCTTGACTGTGTTGATTATAAGCGTTGACAACGGTGAGACTCCGACGGCGAGGCGCCGTCGGCGAGAAGGCGACTCCGACGGCGAGACGGCGACGGCGAGAAGGCGAGGCGAGGCGCCGTCGGCGTTAGGGCGACGGCGACCTCGCCAAAGGTGAGAAGGCGACGCGATGGCGAGACGCCAGCGGCCGGCGAGAAGGCGAGGCGAGGCGCCGTCGGCGTTAGGGCGACGGCGACCTCGCCGAAGGTGATAAGGCGACGCGATGGCGTGGCGCCGTCGGCCGGCAAGAAGGCGAGGCGAGGCGCCGTCGGCGTTAGGGCGACGGCGACCTCGCCGAAGGTGATAAGGCGACGCGATGGCGTGGCGCCGGCGGCCGGCGAGAAGGCGAGGCGAGGCGCCGTCGGCGTTAGGGCGACGGCGACCTCGCCGAAGGTGATAAGGCGACGCGATGGCGTGGCGCCGGCGGCCGGCGAGAAGGCGAGGCGAGGCGCCGTCGGCGTTAGGGCGACGGCGACCTCGCCAAAGGTGAGAAGGCGACGCGATGGCGAGACGCCGGCGGCGAGACGGCGACGGTGATGAAAATGGCATGACGGTGACGGCTGAGGGGGATCCGGGGATTCGGGCGGGGATTACGTGGTGACAGACACACTACAAGGCGGTTTCGGAGTGGCCGAATTGACAACAGATTCCAACGAAACGCAAGACATGGAACCAAACGACCCCTCGACCATGCCATGCCATCATGCATACCACAACAAAGGGTTGATGATGCAGATTGATTGGTAGTCGGCAATACAAATCCGGCATCCCAAATCCGACATGCTATGGCAAAGCGTTGCAAGACGGCATGGGGACGTGTGAAACGAGGCCCCTCTCGTACTTACATTCTCACCCATGACGGCGATGTACGGCGGTGGCGACGCCTGTGATGCTCGTCGCGCCGATACGTGTTGTCCTGTTGGAAGTCCTCGCCCAGGCTCGCTCAGACCGGTGGCGGGAACGGGCGGGAGGTGGGCGGGGAAATACACACACACACACACGCTGTTAATCAGCTAGCAGGGGACACAACGAGCACAGACTTTGCACAGCAAAACGACATGGGCAGTTGTGCACAATATGCAGAAACGTACTAATACGCACACGGGCACATCGCGGGCAGTTGGGAATTCTCCATCACAAGTAAAAGCAGTAGCACCCTCACACATACACATACGTATACGCGTGCGCGCATGCACACACACACACACACACACACATACACCCTCTTACACACACCTACATACACTTACACACGCACACGCGCGCGCGTGAGCACATTCTCGCCCACATTTGAACAGATACCTACATACATACATACAAACATACATACAATTGCGCACAAATACAAGACACTGAAGACCGCAACAATAACCATCGGCCGGCTTTGCAGCTTCTATCTGAGTTTGCTGACCTTATCTTTGCAGTTTGCTGCCTTTGTGCTTTTGCTGTCGTTGTCGCTGTTGCTGCTTGCCGGCACGACAGGAGAAAAACACCGCGCCACGAAACACCCACAGCAAGAAACGTTGCTCCGAACATATGTACGACATCACTACATCACGAACGGACACAAAGTGGCACCCACGCAGTGAACATACGGGGAAAGACCTTCATGCCGTACTCCCTACACGCCGCACCTTACCAAGGTACAACAATTTCATACCGAAATCCCCCTCCGTCACCAACTCGTCTATCCATTCGCAACGCGCCTTCACCCATAGAATCCAAGAACGATGGCCGACCTTGATATGACGTGTAACGGCCTCACGGCCGGAAATCTAGGCGCGTTCTAACTAACGTACGACATGTACGGGCGACCGTGCATCCGGCGTCACTCACCGGCAGCAGAAGACGATGTGACCTTGACTGCGTTGATTATAAGCGTTGGCAATGGGGGCCCTTGCTTCACGCCGACGCAACATCGCACTGGGGTCTTGGAGAGTTGAAAATGTGATATACGCAGAGATTCTCGTTGCCAGGTGGAATGCGGTCGATCTGGAAGGTCTTGGGCAACTCCAATGAGCAGTCGTCTCTGTCGCGAGGAAGGTCACGGACATCGGACGAAGTGGTCATGTCTCGCCTAACGACGTGTACTTTCCTGCTAGACCGCCTAGCTTTCAGCCTTCGTAGGCTCCTTACACAGCTAAAGCACAACTGTCGGGATTACGCTCAAACGCCGCATACGCCCATATTCTTGCAGCAGAGCGCTGCACAAACACATGCCCGTCGAAAGCCCGTCGACAAAGCCCCTTATGTTTCAAAGATCCATACACAAGCTCGAGAAGCAAACATCTCACCTCAAAAAATGAGTTGCCGCAAGTCGCACCTTGCCCTCACAAATGAGTCAGGCAAGTCGATGTCCGTGAAGCGGCGACGCTGTGCCTGAAGCAACGTCAGCAGGGGTTCAATAAATAAATGCTTGAGATAGCCGCGTAATAAATTAGAGCAATGGAACTGAAGTGCGGCGGCTACAGCATGAAGGTTTTGCAACGAACAGTACCTTGCAAACGTTTGCAGGGTCCACAGCAGCTTCTCAGGGCGCTGCGCAGCTGTTCAGGCTTCCTCATTTGCTGGTCATATGTAGGAAGCTAGCAGCTTTTACGGACGCACCAGAGCTGGAACAGGCCGAAAAGAAGGGCTCAAACGCAGGGTGAAAGCCTGTGATCAAATATCGGACGTTGTGTACATTTGCTAATGGAGCTGGAAGTGCTATGGGAGGTGCCTTTTGTCAGAGGCCAGCTAAATTGTACGGCGCAACAGCTGCAAATCCAAGTGTGTTGGTAAGGTGCAGTCCGGCGAACTCACTTTGTCGACAGTTAGCCTATTAAACGTTTATATTATAGCTGTATGTCACTGCATTATCACGTTCACCTCCGTTCCTCTGCACCTGGTTACGTCCTCCCCGGAAGCAAGATCCCTAAGTGCAAGCCCTTGCAAACAACAGGTCAAGTTATCATGAAGGCCGTTGCTTTATTTTTGCTTATGTGGCATAGCGGGCGATTGACGTAATCTGCCCATGGCGGAAGTGCCAAGAGCTATTGATACAGCGTTATGGTTCTTGAAGTTCTTCTTGAGTATCTAAGGTGCTTTAAGTCACGTTTGCTTACAAAAGGAACTGCGGCCCGAACAAGGGCGCCATGGAACTATCATGGGGGGCTTTCCTTTGACAGGGCTAAGCCATCCGTAGCTTCTTCTTTCGAGGTCATCCATCGATGCACCATCATTGTCACCCAGCACTGCTGTGAGCAGCGAGATCGTGCACCGCCCAGCTCCCTATCACCCTATATCCCTCCCGTTCACCCTCGCCCGTTAGCCCCTTCCCGCCACATTTCCGTTCCCTATCACTTGTTGCTATCCATCCCTTGCTCCAACAAGTTCATGATCAGCTCCATCACTGTGCTGTCATCCCAACCCCAAGTGACAATATGTAATCAGCAGCTGCCTTCATGATGCCGACCGAGCTGCGGTAGCCTGATAGTGGTCCACAGGGTGGCTGCAAGACAGACGGTTCGACACATCCAAGTACAAGAGAGTGTATGTATGATGTATGGGACAGGGGGGTCGTATCTTCACCCTGCAGCCGCTACCTGGCAGATCCTGCCTTCCCCGCTATTTCGGGACACCCATTGCCAACTTCTCTGGGGATCGCTCAGGTTCTGCATCCAACGGAATGATCGCCAGATCGACGGCGGCCCAACTCCTTTCCTTGTCAGCTCGCAAGTCAACTATATCCCAGGTCACCACCGTCCATCGAGTAGGACACTTTTACCTTCCACCGTCGGAAGGATTTTCAACCCTAACTCCTCTCGACTTGACCTGACCAATTGCTTTTTATGACGTCCTGAGTCC
>NW_003307605.1:301611-345167 GCF_000143455.1 Volvox carteri f. nagariensis | reverse complement strand
GACGATGTGACCTTGACTGCGTTGATTATAAGCGTTGGCAATGGGGGCCCTTGCTTCACGCCGACGCAACATCGCACTGGGGTCTTGGAGAGTTGAAAATGTGATATACGCAGAGATTCTCGTTGCCAGGTGGAATGCGGTCGATCTGGAAGGTCTTGGGCAACTCCAATGAGCAGTCGTCTCTGTCGCGAGGAAGGTCACGGACATCGGACGAAGTGGTCATGTCTCGCCTAACGACGTGTACTTTCCTGCTAGACCGCCTAGCTTTCAGCCTTCGTAGGCTCCTTACACAGCTAAAGCACAACTGTCGGGATTACGCTCAAACGCCGCATACGCCCATATTCTTGCAGCAGAGCGCTGCACAAACACATGCCCGTCGAAAGCCCGTCGACAAAGCCCCTTATGTTTCAAAGATCCATACACAAGCTCGAGAAGCAAACATCTCACCTCAAAAAATGAGTTGCCGCAAGTCGCACCTTGCCCTCACAAATGAGTCAGGCAAGTCGATGTCCGTGAAGCGGCGACGCTGTGCCTGAAGCAACGTCAGCAGGGGTTCAATAAATAAATGCTTGAGATAGCCGCGTAATAAATTAGAGCAATGGAACTGAAGTGCGGCGGCTACAGCATGAAGGTTTTGCAACGAACAGTACCTTGCAAACGTTTGCAGGGTCCACAGCAGCTTCTCAGGGCGCTGCGCAGCTGTTCAGGCTTCCTCATTTGCTGGTCATATGTAGGAAGCTAGCAGCTTTTACGGACGCACCAGAGCTGGAACAGGCCGAAAAGAAGGGCTCAAACGCAGGGTGAAAGCCTGTGATCAAATATCGGACGTTGTGTACATTTGCTAATGGAGCTGGAAGTGCTATGGGAGGTGCCTTTTGTCAGAGGCCAGCTAAATTGTACGGCGCAACAGCTGCAAATCCAAGTGTGTTGGTAAGGTGCAGTCCGGCGAACTCACTTTGTCGACAGTTAGCCTATTAAACGTTTATATTATAGCTGTATGTCACTGCATTATCACGTTCACCTCCGTTCCTCTGCACCTGGTTACGTCCTCCCCGGAAGCAAGATCCCTAAGTGCAAGCCCTTGCAAACAACAGGTCAAGTTATCATGAAGGCCGTTGCTTTATTTTTGCTTATGTGGCATAGCGGGCGATTGACGTAATCTGCCCATGGCGGAAGTGCCAAGAGCTATTGATACAGCGTTATGGTTCTTGAAGTTCTTCTTGAGTATCTAAGGTGCTTTAAGTCACGTTTGCTTACAAAAGGAACTGCGGCCCGAACAAGGGCGCCATGGAACTATCATGGGGGGCTTTCCTTTGACAGGGCTAAGCCATCCGTAGCTTCTTCTTTCGAGGTCATCCATCGATGCACCATCATTGTCACCCAGCACTGCTGTGAGCAGCGAGATCGTGCACCGCCCAGCTCCCTATCACCCTATATCCCTCCCGTTCACCCTCGCCCGTTAGCCCCTTCCCGCCACATTTCCGTTCCCTATCACTTGTTGCTATCCATCCCTTGCTCCAACAAGTTCATGATCAGCTCCATCACTGTGCTGTCATCCCAACCCCAAGTGACAATATGTAATCAGCAGCTGCCTTCATGATGCCGACCGAGCTGCGGTAGCCTGATAGTGGTCCACAGGGTGGCTGCAAGACAGACGGTTCGACACATCCAAGTACAAGAGAGTGTATGTATGATGTATGGGACAGGGGGGTCGTATCTTCACCCTGCAGCCGCTACCTGGCAGATCCTGCCTTCCCCGCTATTTCGGGACACCCATTGCCAACTTCTCTGGGGATCGCTCAGGTTCTGCATCCAACGGAATGATCGCCAGATCGACGGCGGCCCAACTCCTTTCCTTGTCAGCTCGCAAGTCAACTATATCCCAGGTCACCACCGTCCATCGAGTAGGGACACTTTTACCTTCCACCGTCGGAAGGATTTTCAACCCTAACTCCTCTCGACTTGACCTGACCAATTGCTTTTTATGACGTCCTGAGTCCCAGGGGTCCCAGGTCGTTCATCCCTTTCTCTTCAAGTGGATGCTGAGTGGCTGATGAAGGACTTGCCAACAACGACAGCAGGAAGAGACCCATGACCCGCGAGGAAATATCTCCTCAGCACTACTGAATTTGGGGCACATAGCCGATCGGCGTGAGGGGACAAACGAATCCCAAGTGAAGTGCCGACCAGTCATTCTGTGCTTCTGTCTCCCTTAACTGTATTCTCGTGGCTCTGCCGATCCTGACGTGCTTGCTGACCGTGCTTGGATTGGTAGAGATGGGAAGCGGGGAGACAGAAGCACAGAATGACTGCCAAGGGCCCTTAAACTGCAGACCGAAGAGATAACCGCTCACCGGCGAGGCCTAGGCGGCGGGAGACTTCAAGGTTGGCCGCAGTGTCGCGCCGCCAGGGAAACCCCCAAGAGCATGGGTCCATGCAAACCCCCGAACCACATTGTGCCAGACAACCCTCCAAATAGCATCGATTTATGCAACCCCCCAATAGGAAAAAAGATATTATGTAGTAGGATATTTAAAATGGAGTTAATAAATAAGTAAAGCGGAATTACTTATCATTTTTCAGCTTTACTTATTTATTTATTTTAGCCTCCCCTAAGGTACCCAAACAAATGAAAATCATTGTCCACATCCGGGGCTGTGGGCGCCACAAACGAAAGCACGACAGACCGTACACGCGAGGCGGATATAAGGATGGGGACATACTACAAGTCGGTCAGTAGCCGTACATGCCAGCGGACAGTGCCTTACGTCCCGTCACGGGGTGCCTAGAACCTAGTACGAACTTGAGTTATTGTCATTTATTAGGGGCATCGGCTCGGCGAAGTGTTCTATGCGCGAGAGAGGCTGCCGTGACAAGAAGTACTGCATAAATGACGAAAGCGGAGAGGCCAATTGACAAGCGAAATTGTATTATTTTATATTGTCCTACTATACTATAGAAAACCCTGCGGTCTGGACCGTTCCATCGCACCCGCAAAGGAATTCACGCATGGCGCTAGCTGTGATAAGCCAGTGAGCCTCAGGTCAACGGACTTCTGTTTTATTGTAGTCCTTACGCGCGTAGACGCTTCCCAATGTCGCAGCACGTCGTGTGAGCGAAGGCTTTTGCCGCGGTTTTTAGTGGCAATTTGTTTCAAGCTAGTAGAGACCAAACTGTCTACGAACTAATCAACAGCGTTCCAGCTTGAGCACGTGGCCATGTACACAGTCCTATTGGCTGCACCTCTTTTAGGCTACCCGGCCTTATTTTTGAGCCTCGTTGTCGGTATTGGCACTTTACTTCTGCAGCTTGGACTGCGGTTATGGCGCCTTGAAGATAGTCGCACGTTGAGGTTTGTTTTTGGCACGGCGGAGCGCCATCCTCGAAAGGTGGCTGGGCTACAAGAGAACGATCAAGTGTACTCTGACTCCTTTGATGAGGTGGAGGAGCCATGCAGCGAACATTGTCGAGCTCACGGGTTGAGGACCCAGGCCCACAGCTGGGCACCAGAGTTCTCTCCCGAACCACAATTCCTTGCCGACCAGCACTACTCGCAAGACCAGCCCCCTCCTCTCCAGGCTCCTGGCACCTTCTCCTCCACTCGTCCCTGCGAGTCATGCAACAACTCTCCCCCGGCAATCGCCTGTGTGCTTTCCTGCGGTGATAACAACCCCACCGCAACCGCCTCTCCTGCTGCAGCACACTCGCTCTGCGAATCGTCCTCCACCTCGTCCTGCTCTCACAGCAAACCAAATACGGCAGGTCCTCAAACCCCTGCTGCCGCCGCCTCTTGCATAACCTCCACATCCTCCTCCCGTACCGCTGCCATGCCGACGGCGGCGATGGCGGGGCTGCACACGCCGCTGAGCGTTTCCTCCAAGCTCCTCATGGCTACCGCCGCCAGCGGCGGCAGCGGCGGTGGCATCGTTGACGTTGGCGCCAACGGTCCCTCTGACACCGCCGTTGCCGCCACGGCCGTGGCGGGGGTCCTCCCCTCGGACACCGCCTGCCGCACCGATACCACGTCCTTGGCGTATGACACAGCACGTGCGCTCGTCAACCACGCCCGGGCTCAGCCGTACAACCCCATGTTCACGTGGGGCCGTGTTGCCCTGAAGGTTCCCGATCGGCATCCAAGCGACCTGCCGCCCCTAGCGGATTGGACCCGGCCTTACTGCGAGGCGCTGGCGGGAGAGGGGGTCGCCCTGCTAGGCGTGTACGTGAGGCAAGGTGAGGTCAAGGGGGTGAGGTCAAGGGGGTGAGGTCAAGGGGGGAAGACACTGCATCGCGGTTGGGTTGGGTTGGGTTTCCAGGGCAAACTGCTCTGGAGGGGATTGGGCAGCTGGAAGCTAGCTAGGGGCAGGTCGGGGTGCGTGGTGGGGCTAAGGAGCGCGACTGGCTGTGGTGCGTTCGTTGTTGGTGGTTTGAAGCATGGGAGAGTGAATGTGGGGGGGGGGGGTAAGGAGGAGAATAACCATTTTTGATGACAAAACTTAAGAAAGGGATGATGATGATGATAAAATAATGGCGATGATGATGGTAATGGGTGATGAGAGGCGCGCTTGTGCGGGAGGGGTTGGCTCGCAAGTAACATCCGGGATCATCCGTGACTCGAGAGTGAGCCCTTCCTCACTCTTCCCCTATCCTATCTAGTAGGCAAGCTGTCTGTCCTTCCTCTGGCCTTTCCGTCCCGTCAGGTTGCATCCACATCGTTTTGGATTTTCTGGACATGGCAGCCGGCAGCAGCGACAGCGACAGCGGTGGGATTCGGAGCAACGGCAGCAGTAGCGGCAGCAGCAGCGGGGCCGGGCCGCACCCAGATCCCCGCGCGATCTCGTCCTCACATCGTGTACGACACCCTCTGAGTGGAGAGCGCGGAGGTGAGCGCCTCTGCAGCAGTGGTGGCAGCAGCAGGAGCAATAGCCGGCGCCACCTTTGCGGTGCGGCAACGGTGGCGGCAGGCGAATCCACCACCGCCGCTGCCGCCGCCGCCGCCGCCGCCTTCCTCAGCCGCTCCAATTCGGTACACGGCCGCGCATCAGCTCCTGGCGACCTGCCGCCACTGCCGCTGGGCGATTTGAGCGTTCGTGAGCCGTCAGTTCTGCAGCAGCAGCAACAGCAACATCAGCAGCAGCAACAACAACTGAGGCGCAACCGTCGTAACGCACCTGCGCGCGTGATGTCAGCAACGGCGGCGGGTGCCGTCGCCGCAACGGCGGCGGGCGCGTCGCGCGTGACGGCTCTTGCGCGTGTCGCCTCCGTGTCCGCTACTGCATCTGCCGCCAGGGGCGGAAGGGCCCAGGGCCGCTACGGCAGCGGCGGTGGCGACGACGACGACGACGACGATGATGACGATGGCAGTGGTGGCGCCTTCGGCACCGGCGCTGCCGCGCCGAGCAGGCTCCACATTATGTCGCCGCGCCGGCTGCGCCAGCTGCGTCGCGCGAGCGTGTCTTCCCTGCAGCCTGTTGGCGGGTCAGCTACGGCGGCGGCCGTAGGGCCAGGGGTGCCGTCTGCGGCGGCGCCGCCGCCGCCGCCGCTGCCTCCGGCTGCTGCTTCCTCCCAGCGGCTGCGGGATGTTTTGACGCCCGAGCTACTCGTACAGCTTTTGGGACCGGACATCGGCGGCGGAGGCCAGACCGTGACGGTACAGTTGCCGTGGGGCGAGGGCGCATGGGGTGTACAGATGCTGCATGCTACCGGCGGCGGCATCTTCTGTCCTCCTGGGCGATACGGGGCCCTTGGCGGTCCACGTCCGCTTCCGCGGCGCCTACCAGCCCTGCCGCACGTCGTTGTTGGGAGACCAGATGCCCGCGGCGGCGCTCAGGAGGGTGAGACACTGCAGGGTCGTAGCAAGCAGGTGTTGGGGTTCGCTAGGATGAGGGTGCGCTAGGGTGATATGCTTTTAAGAGCAAGCTTGCGGGGTACTGCAGGGGTAGTGTACGGTTGGTGGTTGGTGGTTGGAAGCTAGGCAACGGGTAATTTGCCGATGTTGGGGCTCTGGGGGAAAAAGCGTCTGGCGCTGTGGGCCGGAGCGAGGTACCCCCCTGCGGGAAGCTGTGCTGGGCTGGACTGGGCTGGGCTGGGTGCTGCTGTTTATGTGAGGGGGGGGGGCGCACGGTGAGTGGGTCTTTCCCTCCTCTCCCCTCCTCTCCCCTCCTCTCCCGCCTTCAAGAACGCCTTTTGGTCAGTTCTACGTCTGGTACACTCTTTCCCCCCTTGGCAGCAGCTTCACTCGTTCACGTGGTTCGTCTTTTTTTTCCCCTCCTCTCCTCTCCCCTCCGTTCCTCTCCTCCCTTCAGGTTCTGCCGCATGACGCATTACGTCGTGCTGAGGTGCTGTGCCTGCAGCTGCCTGCACCGCCATCCCACCCGGGCCTTATGTTTGTGGAGTGCCAGCGGGGGGGCCTGCTCGGGGCGGCGCTGCCGGTGCTTGTGGCGCCGAATGCCGGGGTGAGTTGGTGTGTGCGTTTGGCAGCGGTCGTGATTGAAGAGGGGGGCGGGGAGTGATCGGCGGCAGAGAGGAGGAGAGGGTTACGCACACAAAGAGTGTGTGAAGGGCTGGCGCCAGATTTGTTTTTGTTTCATCCCCCCCCTGGAGCTGTTGGAGCTGTTGGACGGTGTTGCCGATTGCGGTAATGAATGAATGAAGGGGAACATCAATCCCCTAAAGGGTTGTGTCCCCTTTTGGTTGTGGTGCGGACTGGTGGCGCCTGGAGAGCCCAGCCGGTAGGGCCGGTAGGGTGGCCTCTGTGTCTGTTGCGGCTCGGGGACGGTGGCTCAGGAACACGGGGGGACAGTTCCCCGGGACACGGATTTATTAAACCACCACATCCCAACCCACCAGCTACAACCACTACCCTGCCATTCTCCTGCCACTACTTCCCTCCCTTCCCGCCCGCGCCCCTCGTCCCCCTCTTTCTAAGCAGGTATGGCAGGAGGTGGCGGCGCTGCAAGACGCTGCCGTACAGGGGGAGGACGGCGCCGCCATTGCCGCAGCACAGCGCCTGGTTATGGACTTGGGGCTGTGGCTGGACTACCAGGCAACCTCCTCGGCGCCGCTGTCGGCCACCGCGTCATCACCGCCATCACCGGAATCTCAGCAGACCCCCGGGCCGCTGCCCCAGCGACCGCAGCAGCAGCAGCAGCAGTATGAGGTGCAGCCGCCGGCTACAGCACGGCATCCTCACTATCGGATTTCGTCACAGCTGATACAGCCGCAGCAGCTGCCGCAGGTGCCGCCTACATCTGGTGGCAGTGCCGTACAAGTGCTGACGCCGCCGCCGCCGCCGCAAGCCGTGTCGCCTGGAGCCGCAACGGGCCGCGGGCCATCTCGCGACTCAGTGCGCGCATCCCGTGCTGCTGACGCCGCTTCAGACCCTGCCATTGCTGCAGCTGCATGTGGTGCTACTGCTGCAGCGGCATGGGAAAGCGAGCAGCTCCTCACGAGGCCGGGTATCGATGACGGTGACGGTGATGGGGTCAGCGGCGGCGGGGGCGGAGGCGGCGGCGGCGGCGGGGGGGCCTTGGGGCGACTTTTCGGCCAATCGCTGCTGCGGCTGCTGAATGAAGTGGAACCCGTAGAACAACCACCACCACCATCGCTCCCGCCGCCGCCGCCGCCGCCACCGCCGCGCATAGAGGGCTTGCGGCGCTTGGAGGAAATGCTGGCGCTGGCTGAGCAGCACCATCAACATCAACCTCACCATCATCGTGTGCAGCATGCACACGATGGGCGCACAGTGGTTCCTGCTCGGCCTATCTCTGCCGACGTCCCCCCCGCCATAGCTGCCGTTGGTGGCAGTGCTGCTGCGACTGCTGCTGTACGACCTCCGGTGCTGGCGGCGGTCACGACGGCGGGACCCACGCGTGGTAAGGAGGCGGCGGCAGGAGGTGCTGCAGAGGCGGCGGGCTTCGGGCTCCTGGAGCCGTATGTGGGTGTAGCGTACGGCAGTAGCCCTGGGCCGAGCACTGACGCCGAGGGTGCGGAGGTAGCGGAGTTTATGAGGGCCATCAGCGACCCACAGGCCCACCGGCTGCTGGCGGAGGCGGCGCCGGCGAGGACGAGGACGCGGACGCCAGAGAGGCTTCGGGACGGTGTGGGCGCGGATGACGTGGCCGAGACGTGTGCGGCGGCGGCGCCGCCGCTCCGCTTCGCAGCTGAGGAAGGAGCAGCTGAGTTGGGTACAGGGCCGCCGCCGCCGCCGTCGCTGCTGGCGGAGGCGGCAGCGGCATCTAAACACGGGGTACCTCCTCAGGGTACCGGCGGCGGTGGCTCTCGGCATACCAGCATTGGCGGTGGTGCTGATGGCGGCCGTCATGTGAGGGGTGGCGCCAGTGGTGCCGATGTGGCGGCAGTAGAGCCGTCGGCGGCGGCGGAGGTGATGGGTGCTGACGCGGCGCCGTACCCGCAACCCGAGCAGGCTCCGCAAGGAGGTGTGGATGTCGAGGACCGGACCAGCCATCCAGGTCCGGCGTCCAACACCGCGGGGTGTCTGGCGCAGGGGATGAAGTTCACTGACTGGCTGCCGTACATCAAAGCAGCCCCTGGCTGTAGCAGGATGGAGGTGGCCGTGGGCGCCGGCGGCGGCGGCAAAGCTGCTGCCGTGGCCAGCGACGCGGGGGAGTCACGACCATCACCACCTGCGCCGCCGACGACGACGCATGTGGACCCGGCCTCGTCGGGAACTGGCTCGGCAAATATTGAGGGGGCTGAAGCCGACGACGTCGTCGGTTCGAGTCCAGCCGTTAGCGCAGAACTTCTGGCGCTGAGTCCCGTAGAGGCCGCGACCCTTTCTCATGTCTTGACCTCCTGCAGGTCTGGCCCGTCCGCGCGGGCCGGCGTCAGCGACAGCCTGACTCTGTCGCTCGTACGTACGGAATCATCGGGTACAGAGTTGCGCAGCTGGGACAGCTTGACGGATGTACCACTGGGGATGTCGGCGACGCTGCCGCCGCCCCTGCCGTCGTCCGGGCCGCTGGCGGAGGCGCTGCCGCCACCCCCGCCGGCCCGGACACCGACATCGTCCACCGTCGCCGCGCCGTCGGCGTCGGCGTCGCCATCACCGCGTCCCTCCTTGCACTTTGGCGCCGAGGGCTCCCGGCTACGTCTGTGTGGAGCTAACGCCAACCTCGTCGCCGCCGCCGCTGATGCCGTCCTGTCACCATCCGAACACGCCAGCGGCAGTGCCGCCGTCAGGAACCGCTCAAGTGAGGCGCTGCGACGCAGCCGTCCGCGGTCCGAGAGCCCCCCCCCAGCGGAGCTAGTGGCACGTGCTGCCACTGAACCGGCGCTGCTGCAGCCGCCCGTCACCGCGGGCGATGGATCCTGCACGAGCCCATCGTCGTTATCGTCGTCGTCTTCACCGTCGCCTTCGCAGCAGCAACACCAGCAGCTAGAGCGCCCGGCAGTCGGGTCAGAAGTCAAAGCGCCCGCGGCAGCGGCGTCGGAGCTGGCATCGACGGCGATGATGGTCCTTGGGGCCCCACCGGAAGGGCCAAGAATCGACAGCGCAGCACCGCTGCCGGCAGTAGCAACAGCTATTGCTACTGCTGCTACCTTAGCAGTGGAAGAGGACGTGGCCACCGGACAGCTGCAGCAACACCCTCCCGTAGCTGTAGCAACAGCCGCAGTAGCACCTGTCCGTACGTCGTCCTCCGTCCACACGACAGACGTGACGTCAACGAGCCTCCCAGCAGTTGGAACGGCGGCGACGGCGCCTCCGCCGCCACCGCCATGGCAGCCGCAGCAACAACAGTCTCAGGGCGTCTGGCCCGCCTTCTTCGCCACCGCAGCTCCGGGATCTGCGTCGCAGCTGCACACCCGCATGCGGCACCTGGGGCTGGGGCTATTGGCGTTCGCAGTGCGTCGCGGCTGGGTGCACACCACGAAGGAGCTGCTGATGGGGCTTGCTCGGGTGGGCGTCGGCTTGGCGGCGGCGGACGCTGGCGTTACGTCCAGGGAGGGCGGCATGAGCCTGCTGCACTTGGCGGTGTCGGCGCGCAAGCCGGAGATGCTGCATGTGCTGGTGCTGGCGGCGGCGGTGAAAGCAGACGTCACTGCAGCTGCCGCTGCCGCCGCCGGCGCCAGTGGCGGGGTGGTTCAGGAGGGGAAAGTGTTCGCGTGGGATGTAGGTGTGCGTGGTCCCATGGGTCTCACGCCGCTTCATCTCTCGGTCGCCCTGGATGACTTAGGAGAGACGGCGGCGCTGTTGTTGGAGACCTTTCCCGACGCGCCCGCGCTCTGGTTTACAGCCGCAGACGACGGCGGCTGCACGCCGGCGGAGATGGCGGCGCAGGCGCGACTGGAGGGGGTGAACCGCTGGGCGGGAATGCTCCTGGCGGCTGGCGGCGGCGCAGCGGCCCGGCGGCTAGTGCCGCCGCCTTCGCCATTACCGCTCGCGCTATTGCAGGATCAGCAAAACCAGCAGCAGCAGCAGCAGCAGCAGCAGCCAGCTATGGCCTGGAATGACGGCGAGGCGGCGGTCGCCACAGCTGCTGACACCGCCCTCCCTGCCGCTGTCACCTCCGCCAAGGAAGATGTCTTCGGCCCCTGTCACCACGTTGACCCCTCGACCACCGCTGCCAGCGGCGGCAACAGCGGCGGCGCCGACCGGAGCAGCTGCGGGCTGAAGGGCTTCTTGCCGTCACTGGCGCAGTGGTGTTGGAGAGCGCTACTGGTGCTACGCCGCTGTCCGCCCCTGGACCACCATACCCGCTACCACCATGATCAGCACCGGCATTATGGGAGCAGGGGGCCCCGCGATGGGTCGTGGCTTCGCAGCAGTCTGGCCGGCTTCGCCGACCCACGGGTCGAGGCAAGATACCGGATGTACCGGACCGCGTCACTCTCCGTCCTCGATAACACGTGCGGTGAGTCGTTAATCGCAACCGTAACCTCAACCCCCGGGGGCAGCGGCTGGATGTGTCAGCAACGGCGAGAGGGGCCTGTGGAGGCGTAGGGCACCCGCACCTGGGACCCCCTTCGGGCCACTGGCCTTTGATCCGCTGCTGCTCCGGTCCGTCCGTCCGTCCGTCCATCCACACACATACACATGCGCACACACCATCACCACACTTACCACGACCACGATGACACACACACTCTCTCATACAGCCCCCCTATCACACCACATGCAGCCCCTATCACATCATGGCCGCGCCCCCGTCCCCGATCTGTCCTGGCACCTCCCCCCGCCTCTCTCAACCACTTGCTGTACGCCTCTCCCACATGCGGCCATCTGACTGACTGACCGACCAACCAACTGACCTAACCGTTCACAGGCGTCATGTTCACAGCCTTCTTCCTTGTGCCCGCGCTGGACCTGCTACGAAACCACCGCTTCGGCGAGCTGGCCAGCCATTGCACCTTCAACGCCGGCTTACTGGGGCCTTATGTGCTGCATGCGGTCGCCCCCTCGGTGTTCCGCCGTCACCGTGATGTGGTGCTGTCATTTGGAGACCTGATGAAGGTGCTGCTGGTGAGTGGTGCCTGATTCGGTAATGGCGGCTGATTCGGAGGAGGGGGGAGGTGGAAATGAATTACGCATTATAAGGATCAGCAGTTGTACATGCCGCGCTCCCGCTACTGCCTCTGCTACTGCTGGCTAAGCCAGCGTAAATTGCTAGGGGCTCCCGAAAAGGGAAGCGCGTTCCCCTGCTTCCCCACCAAACCCACCAAACGACGACAGCACAAGTGTCTCCAGGTCCGTTTCGGAACTGTTTTTGCATTTTGCAGTGGGAACGCTGGTATGACTTACGCTCTGCTGTTCTGCTGCTGTTACTGTTGCTACTGCTGCTACTGTTGCTACTGCTGCTACTGTTGCTACTGCTGCTACTGTTGCTACTGTTGCTACTGCTGCTACTGTTGCTACTGTTGCTACTGTTGCTACTGCTGCTACTGTTGCGCACGCATTCAGGTGTTTCTGTCGCTTCTGGGTGCGCTCCCCCTCCCGCGGATCTGGTCGGACTTTGCCCGGCATCGCCTGGACGTCATCATGCTGGTGGTCATCAAGCCGCTGTCGGAGCAGGTGCGGGGGGCACCGTATGGTGTACGGAAACACTGGTACTGCAGCTTTCACATTTGCTGCTGCTGGCACCGATACGGTTACTGCTGCTGCTGCCTTAGCTTCAACTGGCGGCCTGCAGTTATTTACTACGGCTTATTGCTTTTTGGATACTAACGCTGTTGTTGTTGCTAATACTGCTGCAATGTCAGTTGTTGTTTAATTGCCCTGACCTTTTGCTTGTGTTGCTGGTGTTGCCCGTGATGTTGCAATGGACATGGGGGAGCAGATCCACGTGCGGGCCGCTCTGGTGCAGCGCGCGGCGGCAGTAATTTCCGACACGCACATCTACGCAAGTGTGCTGTACGGCGGTGCGCTCGCACCGGCGGCGTTGCGCGCCCTGATGCAGAACGCAGCGGCACTGGGCCTGCTGCTACTGCTGGACGTGCGCGCGCGGCTACGTTTCCTGGCTACAGCCGCGGCCGAAGGCGCCAGCAGCGGTGGCGGCAGCGGCAGCGGTTCCGATGGCTCGGCCAGCACCACATATTGCAAGGCTGTTACTGATGATGATGATGATGATGCTGTCGCTCAAGGTCCCGCTACTTCCACTGCCAGCGGGGGGATTGTTTCAGGTGCAGTCAACAGGATTAAATGTGAGTAGCGGTGTGTGTTTTAGAGTTATATTCGTGTGTCGCATTAGCGAGGTGTTGGTGGTGGAAGGTCTGGGCTCGCAAGCGAGTCGCTGTCTGCATTGCATTGCACTGCATTGAGCTGCGCACTCCATTTCGTTCGGTCGTGTTTGGTTGAGTTTGGTTGATAATAGTCAGTTAATGCATTTCAGGTGTTGCTGATTTTTGTTCTGAACTCCAAAAGTTTAATCGTCAGGATGCCGTGATACCGTAAATGTATGTGATCGCTGTCAAGGATCGGCGCTTTCGGCGCTTTCGCAATTGTCTTTATTTTTAGGCGGGGTGGGTGGGTGGGGGTTGCTCTGTGCAACGTAGAATTGAGTTTTGTGGCCAACAAGCCCAGAAGGGAATATGATGTATATCTATAGGAGGATGGCCCCGTGCTTTGACCAGCAGGTGAAAGTGCTGGTCTAGTTTAGTGCGTGTCTCCTTTAGGCGAGCAGGTGCCGCCTGTTCGAGAAGTCAGTGCCCAGAAATCGTCATGGGACTCGGCCGATTTGCTAATGGGATAGTGTTCCCCACCTCTCCTCTTCTTCGTTGCGGCCTTACCTGCCGCGGACGCCGGCGCTGTGTGGCTGGCTGCGTAGTGGCGACAGAATGAAATGATTAGGTGTTGATATTTAACGGCATGTGGTCCTTTTCCTAATCCCTTTTAAACAAGCGAGGAAGAGTATCGGCAAATGCGCAGTTTATTTTATAACCCCACTTAGAAGTGGGGCTTATGTTACTGCTGAGATGCTTGTGTTGACCGCTCCATTTGTTGCTTCGTGCCATTAAAAAAGGATTGTATGTACGTGGGTGTGTTTTGCGTATGTGAACATCATATTTGGCTGGGCCTAATTGTGTGTGAGGAGTGTGCGTGCGTATGTGTGTGTAGATGTGTGCACTGTTGCTGCTGGGTGCCTCTGTTGTTGCAAGCGGCACCGGTGACTTCCCTCCCGACTCATTCATATTCACCTTGAGGCTGCTACTGCCGCTGCTATTGCTGTCATGTAGAGGATCTTGGGGAGGCGTCGTGCGGCGGGGTTGCGCATAGATTGTAAGAGTGTACTGTGGTTAATGACCGCAGGCGGCAGGGTCGTGAGTGCCGTCCATGTTCGCGGGGGAAGGAGGCGGGGGGGCGGAGCTCAGTGTGGGCGGGCAATGGGGGGCGGGCGGTGTGCGGCAAGTACACGATCGCGTGTAGCGATGGCGATGGGATTGTGGCGATGCGGGCGGTGCGACAGCGGTGCGTGGTTCTTAACGAGGCTTGATGGGCAAGGGGTAACAGTGCTCTTATAGCTATGTATGTACTTGGCAGGCCAAGGAGAAATCTATGCGGTGTCTGGGCGTAGCGGAGCTGATGGCACAAATGACCCTGGGTCGCTGAACTGTCAATAAGTGTCTGTTAGAAAACAAACTCAAATGCTAAGTGTTTGCATATAACCAGAACACCGTTGTTTCTTGCATGGATTTGTCGCTTCAGGTGTGCGCCTTGTTGGGCAGGCAGTGGATGACCAATGGCCTTAATAACATGCTGCTGCAGGGTGGTGGTTGTGTTTTTGCGCTGTTGACTGCTGTGGGTAGCTCTAGGTGTCGTCGTTAGGCATTTAAATATGCAACTTCCCCCAAGATTTGGTTTATGCTTTGTAGATGCTTTGTACGTATGTGTACGCAAATTATTGTCTTTAAACGTCGCATTTGCAGCCCCGTTCCCGGGGTGTATTGTAATTGTAGGAGGAAGCAGGCTGGCGTATTATGGATGCTTTTATGCTGTTCACTAAAATAAAGAGGATGGCAGGTAACAGCATTACTTACCTTCCGTTCGAATCGTACACCAGTCTGTGGCAGCGTCACAGAAAGCATTAGCGAACGTTGCTTAATGCAAAGACGTAACACGACTGATGTGCATTTAAACGAAGTACGAGCGGCTGTGCCATGTCTGGCAATCGTCCGGTCGTCGTCCCTAGATTACTGGGTTGATGGCCAATTGTCTTAAAAAGAGCTGCTGGTAGGGGGCCGGTCGTGTGGGCCGTGCATGTGGGCGCGCATGTGCATGTGCGCATGGAGGCGCATGCCTGAATTTCTTACAGTTTTCCCATATGTATTTTGGTACTACTAAGTTGGAATTGCGGGCCCGCAATCAATCAAAAACAAACCACGCCGTACTTACCCGAGGTACGGCAGTAAGGGCTTCCATATGAGTGTCTGCTGTGTGTGTGATTCGTTGTCCGAGCGCTTGTTACTTTGCCGCATATTTATATGTACATGCAAATGTATGATTGGTTCCTGACACAACAAATATGTTAAGCACGACTTTGTGTCCCATCGTTCCAGAATCGAGTGTGTGTGGAATAAAAATCCGTAAGAGGGTAGATGAGCCCCCGTGCCCGTGGACGGAAATGGATTAAAGTTTAAAGTGATGAACCTGCGAGCCGACCTGGAGTGAAGTTGACGCCCCCGTTGATCCGGGGGCAGATTCCAGTAGATGCTGGTGGTGGTGCTGAACCCGACAAAATCACTGAATAAGCTGGCATGCATGCATTAGGAGGACGAGGGTGTCCCGAAACATCATCGTGGAGGGTAGCTAGTGGCCCATGCGCCATACCCTTGTTGGAATGAAAGCAGGAGGTGCTCCTGGCCGTGTTATACGGGCAGCGCTGCCCACCATGCGGTACACAGTTGCCTCTATTTCTCCTTCCACTGCGTCTATTTTATGATCTGAACTGGGAGGGGGGAGAAGGGCTGTAGGGGAGGTTGTGGGGATACCCCTTGCTGACATATTCGAGCAGCTGCCGCTTGGCCTCCAACATATAAACGTCTACATGGATTTTGTGGCAGGAGTCCACATGGTTTTGCGCCTTGCGGCACCGACCCACCCGCCTTGTCACCTGACACAATAACCATAATCATGGACGCATTAAATGTTGGGACCGGAAAATTGCCGGAAGTCAAGACCCCGTACGTTGTATAATCCGTACGACCTCGTACAAGCTCTTAGTGTCATACCATACAACAGAGCGCCTCCACGCCGTCGCAAGAAGCCCTACTTCCCGCCCTCGCCTGCTTTGGACATCGACGCAGTTGTTCTTTACTTGTGACTTTTGCATTTTGCATAATTATAGGATTCCCCGCCCCTCCCCTCGCTCCCCACGCTCCCTTCCACGCGACCTCCTATGCACCGCCATCTCCCCCCGGCGACCAGCCGCCCCACTTGGTTCGGTACCAGCCCTCCTTCAGGATGCGCCGCTTATCGCGCTCACGCCGCGGCAGCCACCGCAGCTCCTCATGCGTCCACCGGCTGTCGTAATGCATGGAACGCGCCTCCGGGTCGTCCAGAAGCAGCCGCGACAGCGCAAAGTCCACAGCGGCCTTGTCCACAATCGACCGGGTCTTGCCGTACACAGCTTTCATGAGGATCCTGTGCGGGCACGAACACGTGAATAAATCATATGTCCGGCAGGGGAAGATAAAAAGAGAGCCATATCCTGGGCCGGCGCGGCCATATTCGGGGCTGTAAGTTTATGAGTGGGGGTTACGGATGGTGCACGACGGCTAAAGCACGCTCAGGACAGCCACAGCGACAGCAATGCATTGTGCCAAGTGAACAATTGAAAGTATATGTGCGCGCGTAGCCCCCCAGCACCCAACATATTCGCAACAACGCACACACACATACATACATATATATACACATACATACATACATATATACACTCATGCACATACGCACACAGGTACCCTTGCCTGTAGTAGTGGTTCGCTAATACTACACCACTGGTGGCAACGCAGTGTTGAAGAGACACCAACCACCTAGTGGTGGTCTAGTGGTCTGTGTCGCCACTACAGCGACTACAGGCTTTTTGTACTCGTTCTGGTGCCATTCATTCTCCGCCTTGTCAACTTGTCAACATATTTTTAAAAATATCCAGGACTGATTTCGACCACTTCATTCCTCGCTGGATTACTTATACTTGTCTTCGGTAAAGTTCTGCCTACATACATTGACTATCCGCCTATCTTCAATTTTCACGTAGCAAACGCCTGTGCGTGCACATACACGGCGTAGCTCGAGTTGGGAGAGCACCGGGCTAGGAAATCGGCAAGCCTGGAGTTCCAATCCCAGAGACGGTATCTAGTTTTGTCGGGAAAATGTGGGTTTGGAATTCACCGCTGGTCCCCCCCCCCGGGTGAAATAGATCGAGGTGCCAAATGCTGAGGTGGGACACACTGAGGTTCCTCCGGTGCGCTGTGCGCTGGTGGAGTGGAGTGGAGTGAGGGAGCTCTCACCATGAAGATCTATTCACTGCCGCAACGCAGTGAGGGAGGATTAATTCTGCATAGGGCCTGGAACAAGCTGCATACTAGATGGTGGTGGTTGGATAACGAAACCGGGCGGCGGCAGAATTCGCAAGGATGGAGTAGCAATTAGCAACGGTGTGAGTGCATTGATAGTTCGCGCAGCTGTAGAGCATGCGCTCGGTGGAACGGAGGTTGCTTGGCATTTGAGCCTGGTGTGTATGTAGCTGGCTTGAGGATTCGACGAACAGGTGACGGCGCCTTGCGTTGATAAGGGGGAACGGTCAGAGGACTCTGATCGATATAATATAACGCCCCTCCAATGATGGAGTGCTTCGGCGGTCGCTTCCGTTGTGGTATACGGTTAGGTGCCCCTGGCCAGCTTCAGGCCTCCGGATCGATATGTAACAGATACACATACATACATACATGCATACACACATACATACGCGGCACCTACCTGCGGTACTCCTCGTCCCCCGCCACGGCCGGCCCCAGCCACAGTCCAGCCATTCCGGAGATGAGCCGACCCAGATCAGCTGCATCGAAGTCGGCATCAAACTCGGTCAGCTGGTAGCGGATCTCATCGCCCAGCGCCCGCACAAGTTCCGGATCCACCGTAAAGCCGCCGCCGCCACTGCGAGGCACAGCAGGAGCCTCACTCGGAGGTGATGACGGTCCAACGGAGCGGACGGCGGCGGCGGCGGTGCTGTCGGCGGCTAGGCCGCCCAGCGCACACACCACCCTACATAGGTCCGGTGCCAGGAAATCCTGGTCCCGCACGCGCGCGAGTACGGCACGCTGGAGGACCCCCGGCGCCTCTGCCGTCACTACGGCCTCTAACGTGGCCGGCCCCGCCCCCGCCACCGCCGCCGCCGCCGCGGTCGCGGTCGCTACTGTACGACTCTCCCAGGGCAGCTCGTTGTCCGGGAGCTCCGACAGCACCCACAACAAATCCGCCAGGTCGCGAGCTGAGGTGGAGTGCACTGCCGCCGCTGCTGCTCTCCCTGCCGCGCTCCCGGGGACCGCGGAAAGGGAACAAACGTGCGCCAGTACGGAGGCAACCAAGCGCGGCGGCATGTTGTCGCATGCATCAGCGACATCAGCGCCAGACACTTCGTGGGATACGGCAACGTACACCTCTAGAAGCCGCGCCACGTCAAGGACACTGCACGCTGACGTGGTGACGTCGTGCGGTAACAGCCTTTGCACGGTGGCCGCCAGCAGTGAACGGGATGGGGGTGTGAGGATTGATCCTGGGTGCGCTGCAGAGACGGCGGCCCGCAACGTCACCGTGAGCTCCTGTAGGGTCCGAGGTGAAGGAAAGGGCGTTGTACGGGATGCAAATAATGGTGAGTTTAGGGCATGTGGCGTTATGTGGGCGCCACAACAGGGAGTGAGCGATCGGGATCGAACAGGCGACCAGGAGCCCTTTGCGAGGTGTAAAGGCTTGCTGACGTATGGTTCAGCTGCCATCCATCAGTTGTACAAAAACTCAGGGCATCAAAAAATTCAATCGCTAATAACTAAGCGATGTAAAGTACGTACGGTGCACAAGAGTGCAAGACAGGAGGCTGGGGAAGAAGCAACATGGAAAGCAAGTGCAGGAGGCTGCCATGGGACAGGGCGGTGCACGATAAGGATCAGCAGCAAACTGCACTGCAGACATCGTAAGAGAGAGGAGCGTCTACCACCTGACTAGGGACATGAGTACCAAAGCGGCAGGCACGACATGGCGTGCGGGATTGTCACCTGGATGCTGTTTGCTGTGGTTATTGCAGATGCATCGAGGTCTAGCGGATTCGGGGGCTCGGAGTCGTCCTGCCAGGACCACTTATACGGCGCTGGAGCATCGCGGCCATAGCTTGTGCCGACAGCGGTAGTGGCGACGCTCCCCCTGGCGCCGGTACCGTAACGTGTGTTATCAATACTGTGCACACCGCGACGTGGCCGCTCGCTCACTGAGGCCACGGCTGTCCATGGAAGCCGGATATGTGGGACAGAGAGATGCCAACGAGAGACTAGCGGCGCTGACGTTGACGCGACCTGGGAGGGCGGTACGGGAACAATCGGCATGTTCGAATGCTTATGCTCAATTCACCGAGCTTAACAGTTGGAAAAATGAGTTTTATTGATTCTGCAAAGCGCAATCGCGAACCTCGCCTGTATTACCTGCGGCGGCTTCAGGAAGGATGTGCCTTCAAGTGCAGGCAGCTGTCCATTACAGCGCAATAATGATATTATAGACATAAAGTAAGAAAATGACAGCGGCTATGGCAAAGTCAGATAGCCACACCGGAAGGAAAACCTCTTTCTGAGCGCAGCACGTCTATACACGCGCTGTTAGCATATTATGAGTTGTGATGAAGTGTAGCTTGAACCTGAAAATATTAATTTATCAAACTGGATCACCCGGGTGCTCGGAGGATGCCTTGCGCGTCGGACGTCGCACAGCACGCACAGCATCTGTTAACCCCTGACCTTGACTTTTACAACAGTGCGAAGGCCGTCGCCTTTTTATGGTGGCTGGCTATTATCCTTTGAACCTACAGATTGTTGATGCGAAATCAGGATTGGCCAGAGGTTCTGTGGGGAGGAAGGAAAGGCAAACTTGAACGAATGCAGTACCGGTACGGGGCCCTTTGTCCTGAGCTTCATGGCAGCGCTTATTGGTGCAGCGTTCGTTCGTTCGTTTGTGCTGCAATGCTGGACGTGCCGCGCGACAAGCGCGAGTACGTCCGTGCCACAAGAGAACAAGACGTACGGAAGGTAGTATCAATGTCTCTTGGATGTCTTATAGGTTTGTGCGTTTCAGAGCGGGGGTGCGTGTCCAGACTTCTTGGCTCCAAGCCTTACTTCCTTGCGCTTATTTTCTTGTTGTGTCAGGCTCTGTTTCCCTTGGTAACATCAGAGGTAACATCCTAGTGAAAAATTACGATGTAAATAAGGCTGTTGGCTTGGAGATATATGGATGTGTTACTTTGCTTTAAGCTCTGCCGGATAAGGCTTAAACAAGGCGCCTGTTGCCATGTTGCGTGTATGCAGACCTCGACAGGGCCGACCCACGGACCGAGTGTCCTCATGTAAAGCGCGTTACGCCACAATCTAAATATCATATCATTGAATAACTACGACAAGAAGCAGCTTGTGCACGGGAAAGCACAACCAAAAAGTAACAGCTGTATTCACGAGCTGCCGTTGGTTGAACCGAGGGGGTTGTACCGTAGTACCGCTGTACCGTTGTACCGGGTTGTACCAGAATAGGCAACTCTTTTCCCTCCAGCTATAACTTACCGGAGAACGTTTAATGTATCAAGTCAAGTCAATCACGAAAGCTCAACCATGGCATGGAACGACTTCGACAGGTTTCCTTGGAGCATCCCTTTGGGCAGCGTGTTGAAGATTCCAGTTCGTCTTCATTGTGAGGCTTTATAAGTACTTCTATTGCAATTTATCAAGTTTTCCTGCCTTCTTGCGTCCCGCAACCCGAAGTCCTCCTGGACTGGTCATCCATGGACTCTAGTTGCCTGCCTTGCCATATTATCCGCTGCCGGTGTTGGTGGTTTTGGTGTTGGTGCACCAGGGTTGATAACAAGAATCACACGTTTCGCAAGAGCAGTGCCGTGCAGCAGCTCCTCGCAGCTTCCCCTGCAACGCCCATTCCAATACCTATAATTTTAACATGTCGATGCCACCAACCGCCACTGTTCCGACGGAAATTCCTCAAAGACATCACCCTCACGGATCCCTTCTGCCTTTCACCGCGCGAGTCAACCAATGCCCGCTTCCACTTCTGTCCGCCAGACCTCCAACCATATCTTTCTCCCACGTCTCAAAGCTCACCTCGCTTCCCCACCTCGCTCCTCCCCTTCCAACTCTCTCCTGCCGCCGCCGCTTCCTCCCATTTGGGGCATGTATCTTGTCTAATATAATGCAACGCCGTATTCTGTATTACATGTATTTACCTACCTACCGCCAGCCCGTCTTACATTCACTCTCCACGCGCTTCCTTCAAATCGGCCGTTAGGCATCAGATCCGCTCACTACTTGACCTCCTCCTCTGCCTCCACATACCTAAACCTTTCCTCTGCCTGCGCCTCAGTGACTTTCTTCATCGTGTGGATTGCGCAAACGCTCGGCTCCCTGTATTATGGCGGCTGGTACGTTCTCCTATCGGCTATCGTGTTGGGTCCAGTGCTGCTGCTGACGATACTGGTGCACGAGCTGGGGCACTGCCTGGCCGCAAGGTCGGTGGGAGGAACCGCAGATAGCATCCTGCTATGGCCGCTTGGCGGTCTGGCTTTCATTGGCTACAATACAACGTACCTGAGTAAGTAGGGGGTATGGAATCCGGTTATCCAGATCCGGATCCGCAAATTCGCCGTGTGCTGCCCGTTCCCGTTCCGCCCTTGCCAGTAGGGCTCTATACTCCCTTTCCGAGGCCCTTTCCGAGGCTCTTTACCGGATCTGTTTCCGTCCGTGCCCCCTTTCCGTTGCCGCCTTGCGTGCTGCTTGGTCGCACAACGACAGAGGCGATCTGGGTCGCAGCCGCCGGTCCTCTGACCCACCTTCCCATGGTGGCCATCTGGGTCGGGCTGCTGTTCCCGGCCTACCATGGAAGCACGGGCAGCTGGCACATCACCCTGGACGTGCCGTACGTGGACAGTAACCACTTCGGCCACGCGCTGGTCGTGTGGGCGATACTGGTGCGGAGATACCGGAGGGTCGACACCGGGTATCTATCATCATTCTGATGTGCACTGGGTGCATGGCGCCAACGCGCGCGGTTGCGTTGCGTAGGTTTGTGGTTACGTTGCTTAGGGGGAATGGGGAGGCTCGCCAGCTATATATAGTCTGCCAGGTAGCCAGCCAGTTTGGAACACACATCTTCTAGAAGGTTTTGCTTTCGGGTGAGTAGCGCCATCCGGACGAGGCTGCAGGTCACAGAACCTCCGCTGCTTGTGTGTTGTCTTGAAGCCATCCGGGAGATTTTTCCCGTCCCGTGTGTGCAGGTGCGCGCGCAGGGAAAACGCACGGTGAGGCACAGTGCTCACCCCGCCTCATGCCCTCCCCTCCCTCCCTCCCCGCGCCGGATGCCTCCTCGCGTCACATTACTGGCCTCCTCCTGTCGGACCGCATCATCCATCCCGACCATGAACCCGATCATGAAGCCAAGCGAAATTTCAGGCAGCATCTTGTTGTTAGGGGCCGTCTGACCTTTAATAGGCCTAGCCTGGCAACCTAAAGAGGTGTAACACTCAAACCGCGGAGCACGACAATATCAAGCAATTAACTGCTCTTTTCACGAATAGTTCCTCTTTCACCCAACTCGACGAGACCCCAAAACCCCAAATCTTTGAACCCAACCCGCAATAACCCACAACCCGCAATAACCGCGACCACGCCCGCGCGCGCTTTCGCAGCTGAACATCGCCCTCTTCTTGTTCAACCTCCTGGTACCTGCCTACCCGCTGGATGGCGGCCGCATCCTGGCCAACTTGCTCATGCTGGCCGGCTGCTCCATGCGGCTGACGGCCATCATCACCGTCGCCGTCGCCGCGCCCATCGCCCTGGGCATCATCGTCTTTGGCATCATCAAGTTCCAAATGGTCAGCATACTGGTGAGACAGACAACTTGCCGCCACCAGGCGGCATGTTAATGAGCACATGGCGGGTGCGGCACCTCATCCAGTTGCAAGCCATGCCGCGCTCTGTGTCTCACCACGCTGCAACAGGGCAGTGGGCTCCTGGCGCTGGGACTTGGATCGGCCGAGTCCTTCCTTCCTGGCTTTCCGCCTTCTTTTTCTTTCTTCCTTCTTCAACGCAACTAAGAAATTGTTCTCCATTTGTGTTCCACTTTACGCTTTACGGTTCATTTATATTTGCCACCGGGATCTGTCCCGTCACTTCCAAAGCCCTAGGGCTGTCCCCGACCACAGACCCCACCCCCCACGCCGCATTGGCGCTCTTATATGTAATTGTGTTTTGGGGGTTTATTAGTGTTTCACTCCCTTTTCCCTCCCGTCCTGTTTCTCCCTCTGCTTCACTTTCCCCCTTGTCCCTCTCTTGCCCTGGCAGCAGCTTCAATCGTGTGTGGTTCGTCGTTCCCCCTTGTCCCCCATGCCTCATCAGGTGGGTGCGTTCATCCTCTACTCCACATTCCAGCTCTTCCTCGCCATCCGGAGGGACAAGCTAACAGAGCATCCCCTCTTTGCCAGCACGCGGCCGGCGGAGGCACCCGGAGGCGGAGGTGCAGCCGCCGCCGCCACCGCCACCCCGGCTGGCGGGATGTTCGCCCTGTCCTCCAAACCCGGCGCCGCCCCGGGGCCCTCCCCCGGCTACCCAGCCGCCGCCGGCGGTGGCGGCCCCGGGCATTACCCCGGCATGCCTGCGTCGTACTACACCTTGGGAAATGCCGTATAATAGTTAGCATTAGGATAGTGTCAGGAATGCTTTTTAGTGAAATGGAGGGGACCGCAGTCCGGGATACATCTTCGTCTCAGTTCGCAGAAGGGATATTATTTGTTCTTGAACGCCTTGGGGTAGGTTTCGCCGCGCAGTCGACGGAAAGAGGAAAACCGGGACAAAAGCGAGCGCACCTTTTGTCATGGAATGGCTTTGGGAATGCAGCTGCGGCACAGAGCCCTTCGTGCGGAACCCTTAAAGTCAATCGATTGAAAACGCCGGTGTGATCGGGATCAAGGCTTCCTAGCTGAACGAATTCCACTCGTGGCGCAGACGTCGTGCTCACAATGCGCGCCGTGTCCACTCTTGTGTTTTTGGACACCCGGGCGCTTTGTTACTGCAAAGGTGGTGGCGGCGGATTTGGCCTGTATCCCCCATCACCCCCGGCGTTTTCCTCCTGCGCCCAACATTTGCATTCGCTCATTCACCGCAAATGTCATCAGCACCAACATCAACTGTTGTGGCCCTCCCTTTTTGCCTTTCCCATGTTGGGCTTATACGGTCGACGAACGTCCCCCCGTCATTTATGCTGAGGCTTCGTCGCCAGCCTACGAAGAAAAGGATTCCTAAATTCGCTCAACGGCCCATGCTCTTGCACACGTGGCCAGGTAAAGGGTCTCTTGCACACGGATCAAACACACACGGGACTTCCATCTCGAGCGTCGCGGACCGTGCACAGCAATAATCCTCGCCACGACACACAGCCCGGGCAGTGAAACATACGAGACACACTGCCCCGAGGTGCGCAATTACACAAGCCGTGGTACCCTCGATCGCGGTGGGGCACGAACCCACTTGGAAATAGGCCCACAGGTCAAACATACAGACCACCCTATCCATGTCCATCGCGTCAACCACCGCCACCAGGTCCACAAACCTCCACCGTACTGGCTTCACATCCGCCTCAACCGCAGCTCTGTGTGGGACCCGTCCTTTGGCAGCACCGCCGAGTCCTTGCCGTACACACATTTTCAAGAGGCCTGCCTTAGGCACGTGCAGGACCATGGTGTCTCCTCATGTTGATTGCAGGACCAGGTTCATGCGGACATACAGTGAGAAACAAGCGGGGAGGGCGTGTGTGTGGACAAGTCAGCGTGTGATGTGTCAATTACGGAGTCAACGCATATCAAACACGTAATTATACCTCGACGGTACGACACAGTACGGCAGACGTGCACAGTACATCAAGCGGTAGATAAATGACCCAGGAGGCTAAGGCCGTATTACCATACACTTACATGAAGTATTTTCTTTGATGGCCGCAGCATCCTGAAGGCAACACCCTCACCAAGTCAGGTGCGGCGCACCGAAAAAGGGGAAACAAGCGGTCAAAATGTTGATCGCGGAAAATGACTCACAATCCGTGAGGCATATTCACCAATGCCGTGCAGGCACGGCCTTAGGTATAAGCACACAGACACATACCACAACAGAGCAACATCATGCTTGTCAGGCGGCCGGCAGTTGTGACCTGGATTTGCTGGATGCTGGAAACCTTTCCAAAAGCCTTTACTTTTGCTATGCCATTGCTGTTGCTGCTACTGTCCGCCTGCCTACTGCCTACTGCCAACCATGGCTGCTCGTTGCAAAAAAAAGGCTCGCGTGCATGGCCCAACACCCAACCCCTTCCAAAGCCATTCCCCCGACCTCCGTACTCACCATCTAATCCCCAATCACACACCCAACCCAACCCCAACTACGCACTTACCTCCAAACTGCAAGGCATGCCCAGCCCCAGTCCGCTTGTCCCCTCGTGGAGGTGCGCCTGGCACCACCCTGCGGCTGATGCCATTTATTGCCCAGCCATCGTGGCCAAGCAAGGCGCGCCAAGGGAAAGAGGACAACACCGCACATGGGACACACGTAACATGCAACACGTCTACAAGGCTACACAAGGCGCGAAAAGGCATCGTATGCGGCAGGCGAACACATGCTAGCCACATGCGAGTGTAACTTGCTTGTTACACATACGACGCACTGCAGCACAAACAGCGCGAACAATATGAACACATGCGTGTATGACATACGCATACGATCACAGAGCCATCATGCTCGCAGGGAACACTGCTCACACCGACCTGCAGCCTGTCCAGCAGATTACCAAGCTGTTTCGGCTATACGGGCGATTAACTGGTTGGTTGCTATCTGTTGTGGTGTCGTGACTCTTCCGTGTGCTGTATATTGTGGAGCATCACCCCATTGTGTTTTTCATGTCGCGTTAAGAGAAAAAGGAAATGTGGCATCTATGTAGGCGTATCGCCGGAGGGGGAGGAGGGGGGGAAGGGGGGGAGGATCTCTGTTGGGACACGGTAGTGGCCACAGGTAGGGAGGGCATCCTGGAAACAAAAGCGGCGATGTCGGGATGCGATGGACGAGCAGGGCGGTCTTACGTGCGTGTGGTGATGGGCATGGTAGCGTATGCGTTTGGATGCGGATCAAGATGACGGCGTTGAAGCGCGCATGCTTGGTGCTTTTTCCCTGGTTGGTGCTTTCTGGGTGGCTGGTGGCTTGCTCTTGGTGATGGAAGAGAGGGCAGCCCCAGTGTACGGTGCGGGTGCTGGAGCTATGAAGTTGGGTGCAGCGGCCAGGCGAGTTCTGGTGCCGGCGCAGTGCACAACAAAATGAGCTAATAGCAACATTTGGGACATTTTGCAAGATACCAGGAAATAGGATGCAAGGCTTGTGCAGGAGATGGCTGCGACATGAAAAGCACGGCGTACTGGGTATGGAGGCCCCAAGGTCCCCATGCCTACTGGTGGTTCGGTCTCACGTCATGGGGAAGCCCCCCGGAGGTCGGTTTGGGGAAAAGGCTGTAGATGCTGCTTGGTCGCCGGCCCAGGCGGGCAGGCTGGTATGGTAGTGGTATGTGGACACTGCAAACTGCCTTTTGGAGCACTAGGTCGGCTGCTATGCCTTCCAGGTTGTCTACCTGGACGACATCAGCAAAATACTGTTCTGGTGCAGGTCGTTGTTTGGCCGTTGTTTCGTTTTGGGGCCACAGATGTAGTCATGCTCGATGTTTTTTCTCTGGGCTCCTCCGGGTGTGACGGTGCACGATTTACCCTGATTCGCCGCCGATACACGCTCAGCTTCATGCACGGGCCCCAAAACCGGAAGGCGCAGCTCCCGCCAAGGTACACAGGAGGCTCTAACCCAGGCGGGAGATTGTCGTGAATCCACCTGCGTGCCTTTCATCTTGATCTTCTGATACTGCGCTGCCTGACTCATGGGAGCTCAGGAGGCCCAGGAAGGGCCCAGAAAGTCAAAGTGTACTACACCTCCGAACACTCGGCAACCGACTGTGCTGGTTGGGCTCGAGTGTTGTGGACGCGTTGTGTCCCCTTCTCCCCAGTCACCTCCCCCATGCTTTTGGACTACATGCAGGACGCTTGCGGACAAAAGGGGAGCAGGTTGTTTAAGTAGAAGCCAGAACAAGCAAGCGTTATTAAATCAGAGTAAATTCATATGTTGAATTAAAGAACTACATACTTGCAGAATTTGTTTTAGTAACCTATTGTAAATAGTGGTAGTTGAGGAAGTTAGTCCCGGCTCCAGGGAGGCGACCGCGCTTGGGCCTACTTACTGTCTACAGCCACCAACGTGCCTCCCTCTCAGCCCACGAGCCTGACGGGAAAATGACCACCAGTAGGTACCCGTAATTGCGATTTAGGTGCTTTGCCGCCGCCCACTTGTTACATTTCGGCGCAGACTGCTGCGCACCTCTGCTCTAATCTAAGTTTGCATGAATCGACTAATTGTTATGTATCAGTTATACGATTTAGCAAGGATATGGGTTTGAAATCCTGCCGCCGGGTTGTCCGCAGGGTTCAAGAAGAACCGGAAGAAGCGCGGTCACGTCAGCGCGGGCCATGGCCGCGTTGGCAAGCACCGCAAGCATCCAGGTGGTCGCGGTAACGCTGGTGGTCAGCACCACCACCGCATTATGATGGACAAGTACCACCCTGGCTACTTCGGCAAGGTGAGCTTTCACCTTTGCAGAGGGATTTGGAGCGCAGCTTCAGCCACGTAACAGTATGGAGCTTATAGCCCGGCGGGAAAGTCGTTTGTGAAGGAGCCTTGGTCGGCCGCCGCAGCATTGAATTCACACTTTTGCACCCAGCATTATGGATTGACATTGCATAACAATACAAACTCTATCCGTGAAGATCAGGCAGAAATTCTTTGGCGCTGAAAATTCTGCACTGAATGCACCTCAGCAGCATATGTCGTGTGCCGCGAAAGGTAGCCTTACGGCTTGGTGATGGCTGCCATTCAGGTCGGTATGAGGCACTTCCACTATGCACGGAACAAGTACCACTGCCCCATCATCAACCTGGACAAGCTGTGGACCCTGGTTGGCGAGGAGGTGGGTGGTATAGGTTTCCAGCATCAAGGTAGTCGGGCCATATCAACCTTGGGTGAATTACAAGGGTGGGACCTAGTGCGGCAAGCATCTTATTCGGGCGTATGAAGCGCTTTAAGGCTTCCGAGTCAACTCGGTAACCGTGCGTGACAGCGGTGCTAGACCTTGGCATGGAACATGGCCACAAAACGGATGCTGAGAAATGCATGCCATGGGAACAGCTATACCTCGTACCACTATGGGGACTTGCATGTTCGATGTATGGCTGTCACCTGTCGGTTGAACGAGACCGAATGGAACGGAATGACATTGCAGGAGTAGTACTCTATCAAACCTGTACCGAGTGCGCGTCTTGCCATTGCCCGTACAACATTATGGAAAGGGGCACACCGCCATTCCTTCGCACACATAATCGTGCTGAAGTGAAGTGCCTAATGCGTGCCGTGGTTTCCAAACGGCTGCGGCAATGGGAAGGACTCTGTAATGGTCTGGGTCTCCCACGCTGACGTGGAGAGTCGACTATAGTATGAGCCCCAGCAGCCGAGGATCGTTAACATGAACGTCCCGTCCTGGTCCACGCACAACACATTTCCTCCCGAGCAGGCTCGCGAGCAGGCCGCCAAGGACAAGAGCTCTGCTGCCGTCATTGATGTGACGAAGTATGGCATTTCGAAGGTGCTGGGCAAGGGTCAGCTGCCTGAGCAGCCGGTGGTGGTGAAGGCCAAGTTCTTCTCTTCGCTGGCTGAGAAGAAGATTCGGGCTGTTGGTGGCGACTGCGTTCTCACTGCATGAGCGTTGCTCAGTGGCCCCGTGGTTCTGGCGTCCTACGCGGTTAGCCTGCACCGCTGTCCTGACAGCCAGTTTGCAGCTGCTGCATTGCGCCAGGCCACTGACCTGAGGGGCTTTTGACCTCGTGTAACGTGTGAGACACAATCGCGCTCTCCCACCACGCTCCAGTGAGAAGAGTTGTATTACGCTGGTTTATTCAGCGTACAGCCCTGTCACAGCTACTTGTGCTCGAAAAGTCATGGATTAACGAACTGCCTTTCCTGCCTTTTGGGGAAGCTAAGGAAACGGGAAGAAATGTAGCCCTAAAATGTTCTAGGCATGGAAAATGGGTCGCCACGCGTGACAAGCGCCGTCTGCGATATGAATTATTATGGGTCTTGAAAAATGCATGCACACGTCTCCCTGACACTCATGTAGAAGCTCTACGGCAACAGGTCATGGAAATCGGAGCCGAGCAGCTGCGGAGGGCTCATAATGTACAGGAGGTCCAGAAGAAAAGTGGATGAATGCCGGCGGGATAGCAGAGCCCACACAACTTTAAGGAAAGCCATCCAAATCCAGCCGCCTCTACCAACCAAGCATTGCTACACGCACCGGCATAACCATGTACGGCGGTCAGAATGCAACTGCAGCGCAGCAGCGGCCTCGGGGCGGCTGGGGCGGACCGTCCGAAGGGGTTAGATGCGAAGGGGGGTTCGGTCATGATGACGCGGACAGCGGGGTCGGTCGCGGCTGCGAGGGTGCGGACAGTGGGGTCAAGTTACACTTTGGAGATGCGTTCGGTCGATGGCCGAGGGTACCCCAAGATGCGAAAAATTAAACCTTACTGCAACCCTCAGCAGGGTGCAAATGAAAACAGTAACGGACAAGACACATCTGATCACTGATCAGCGAAAGGCAAAATGCCGGAACCGGTCCAAAACCTGCGCCGATCAAATGTATGATGCCATCCTCTACAGACTCAGGTTGCCTCGCTTCTTTTCATCTAGAGCCAACAACGGCGAAGCTGTCGAGGCGCTTTTGCATTATAAAGACGTAACTAAACACACATGCATATCTTTGGAGATGTTGACAAAGATGGGTGCTGCCGTAAGTTTTACTAGGTTTCTGGATCCAAGGAAACCATACAGGTTATTTTAGTTGGCAACCTGCTGCCCGAGCACTAGTTTATATGGTCGTCACGCTGTGCCAGGGTCGCCTGGAAACAGGCCACCGGGGAGCTCGACCTGAGCTTGTTTACATCTTCCTGACATCCGACGCAATCCCTGCTCGTCCTGGCGCTCCTAGTTTAGACTCTCATGTCTCGCTTCTCTCCCAAACAACTCGAAAAATTCCGACCTAAAATTCCCGGCCTATACCTGAGGAATGCACCTCAGTTGCACCCACTCATTCCATCCGAGACGGCGACATGTATGGTTGCAAACTGCACGGTGACGTAATCACGAACGCTTGCGACGTGAATAATACGGGTGTATGGCACATCGAAGCTACCAACTCCCAGGACAACACCACGCGACACTGCATGCCCATGTGCAGCTCCTGCAGTAACGATTATGGAACAATACAACACACAAACGGACCGGTTATACAACCCAACGCCGTCCAGCCGCTCTACTTTAAAAGGATACACACACCCATGCTGAGGCACAGGCCCCCACATTGCGCACCTGCGACAGTTGCAAAGCTACAGCCTTATCGCGTGGGAAAAACAATGTAGCCGACGTAACGAAGACCCGGAACCCCAAGACACCACATGCATCAACTTGCACAACATTAACGAAACGTAATTACAGTGCTTGGGAATAAAAGTATTTAACAATGTAGTTTTGTTCTCCTGGCGCAGGTTACCAAGCTATGCTTAGATCTATACGACGAGTTGGTCCCCCTATCGTGCCGTGAAACGGACACGGCACGGACGACGGCACACACACGTCGTGCGATCCTTGCTTAACGAAGCAGCAAAGGGGCTGTCGACGCATCGCCAGCGTCGCCGGCCGCCACCAGCTGCTGCAATCCCACCGGGCCCGGTGGTGAGGACGTCTCCGCCTCCTGCGGGCTGTCCGCGCTGTGAAACCAGACACAACAGATATGGGCATAAACCCAAGGCAAAGGTGCATTACGAAGGTTAGGAGCTTGGGACTCAAGTCCAGCCACAAATCGGAACAGGAAACCGAACGCCATGGTGGCCAAGTCTGCTTCCCTGCTTCCCGCTTCTTCCATGAACAGGTCACAGCTAGCAATGACGAAGTTTCCTGCAGCGCCGACCATCCGGCGGCATTCCGCAATAGCCCCCATCCAAACAAAAGTGGGGCTATCCATAAAACAACCGTGGCCTAGCCGTATTTATACCCCAATACCACGAGTGAAGGTCATTATTAACATGCGTAGCGCCATGCACTTCCTCGGCCCCCACCACCACCCACATGGCACGCCATATTTCTTTCCTGCACCTGCAAAAAATCTTTCATTGGGCCAAAGCCGTTCCTTCCTTGGCACACAAGTCCTAACAGGGCCCCCCAGAGCGAACCCTGGGGGACTCAGCAGGTTACCGCTCACCTGGCGTTTGCAGCGTTGAACAGCAGGGGCTGCAGCGCAATCGGTGAGCTGCGTGCCACAATGGGCGGCGCTGCCCCCGCGTTTGCGACCACCGATTCCATCATGATTGCCGTATCCTCCTCGGCAGCCGGCTTCTTCTTGTCCAGCGCGCCACGCATACAGCTGATAACCACGGTCCACGCGAAGGACACGCCCGCCACTACGTGCAGCAGCGTTTCGAATGTGCATGCGTTGGAAAGTATACACGAGGCGCTTCAGCAGGAAAACGAAACCGAATCTTTAACTCATGTTAAACTCATTACCGCCGACCCAGACACGCCACCGCGTGGCCCGGGCGTGGAGAGGCAGGGGGAAAGGGCGATCAGGGCGTCCGAAGAGGGACACTCGAATTTTGGTGCGGATGAGTGTGTGGACACTGACCGTGACCCATCACCCTGTCACAGCTCCGAGACGTGCGGAACCAAAGTTATGGTCCCCTAAAGGGAAACAAAAAAGTTCCAGATCTTTGACCTTTTGTTATAATATAAATTACAAAATGATTCGCACCCGCACCCGCCCGTGGCAATGTGCGGGGCTCCCGTTGAGCTGCACTCCCGCAACACTTTAATAATTCTTGATATTTCTTTGCAAGGAAGCGTGATCTGCGGTGATCTGCGGTTTAGCCAAGGTGGAGGGTCCACCCCTGCGTCATGCTGCTTCGCATCTATTTAGCGTGTTGAAAATGTACATAGCACTACTTGGCGCTGCATTGCACTTCGTTGCGCCTTCGTCCACGCCTCTCCCTCCCTTCCCTCAACAGTGTGTGACGGCCCATTCTCAAGAAGGGCTTTCAATGACCCCCCCCTGGTTCCAATCCTTGCCTTGTGCAAGGGTTTTCCCAATCTTACCAAAGGGGATGCGCAGGTGCAGCGGCACGACGGTGAAATTCACCATCTGTGCGGGGACCCAGATCATCCACAGCGCCTTGCAGTTATCCCACAGGTGCTCGCGATACTCCGACATGGACTCCGAGAGGGGCTTGCCCTCCACCATGCCCTTGAGGGTGTAGAAGCTCGGGAAGTACAGCACCGGGTGACTGCAGGGACGATTGATGCACCCCGGTCAGCACACGCGTCTCCTACTTGCAAGCTGACAGGACAGAAAAAGGGGCCTTCAAGGGGGCCGCTGGCTCGAACATTGTCGGATGCCGGGGGGAGATGCACATCATGGAGCAGAATTGTATTGGGTGCCGGGTGCCCAGCAACGGTTCACACGAGCAACTGCCGTCCTTGCACACCCCAAGCATGAGATTACTCACTGAATGCATTGATCAATGAATGTCTTCACAGGTGCTGAGCCACGGTGGCCGACGAGCGCTGTAATTGGCTTACACCACCGAACGAACAGGTCGTTGTAGAGGTAGTACTGCCAGCAACCCTACGGGAAAACGGGTAAGCTTAGCTAGGGTTTATGGTCCCCGGGCGCACTCAGCGAGGCGTCATGCTGATTAAAAACCTACAAGGTAGCCAAAGCCGAACAATACAAACATGCCGTGGCGACGCCAGTCCACTTCCTCTCGACGCTCAACTATCTGCAAGATGAGAAGCAAGATGAGCAACTTGCTGAGGAGACGGTCTACCAGGTAAAAGCCCTAGGCAGCGTGTTACCTTTTGCGCAAACAGGTCTGCAGCGCTCGTCTTGATGACCGTAGTGACCACTCCCGTATACATGGGATATTTCTGAGCCGTATCATTATATGCTTTTCCAACAAAGACAAAGGGCGCCTTCAGGACACTTAGGGCACGCCGCAGAACAGGCATGGTGGTGTAGGGCTCCTGACAAGTTGTGGCTAAAGCACAACGGTTCTCCAAGCAGCTGCAGGGCGCTGACCTGTCTACTGCAATGCCGCCAGCGCAGCGGCTCTATTTTAGTCCGCGCCGGTGCCTATGCCGCAAGCGCGGCGCAAGCGTCCATTTTGTCGAGTGCACTACGGTGGACCGCGGAGGCTAGGATAAACGGTCAAGGCTTGTCTCGGGAAAATACGGAAATGGTCTCAAGAAACAGAAGGCCTTGGGTAAGCAGGACAAGGTCAACGTGTCAAATGGAAGGTGGAGCGTAGATTGTTGCCAGCAGCACAACGTAGTGTACTGTGATATGATTAGGAATAAAAATCTCGAACCAGAATAATTGGAACTGGAAGATGCATGGTCAATGGCAACAAGTCGACGCAAGCCCAAAGCCGTACAACGTGCCAGAACGTGACAAGAAATTCCGTGGCATACTCAGCCATGGTACGAAGCTCATCACGAGTTAGCTGTTATCTAACTGTAAGGGACGGTCGCGTGTTCACAATGCAGCCACGTATAATCAAGATAATTACAACAATTTTTCGCCTGGCCGGCGCCGCCGTCTCATTGGAAAAACACTGTTATATAGTTTGCAAGATATCAGCAAATTCCATATGGGGAAGGGCCTACGTGTTGTAAGTACCGCAGTTCCTGAAACGCACGCCTTGAAACGGGTTGCGGTGTATCTTGGAGTATGAATACGGCAGGTTGAGACATCCTGGTCACCCCTCATACTGACTGACGGGCTCAAACATTGCTTATAGAAGCACGGGTTGCAGCAGCTGGCCTTTGGGCTGCTGTTACAAGGGCTTGCAGACTCGCCATGGAGGCGTTGCTACGTTTACAAGTACCAAGGCTACTACATTGTGCCGAATGATGTATGAATGATAAAAGAATCAGTAATGGTTCAACAATATCACTTGTAGCCCCATGCCGGTAGTGCCGATATCACTGCAGGCGCTATGCGCCCAGGCGGCCGAACAGTCCCGAATCCTCGTTGCTAGGATCATGGGAATCATGGGAGTGGGCGACAGACACGATGTCGCAGGGGTAAGAGGATGTGGCAGACATGCATAGGTGGGTAAGTCGGCGAACGTGGGTAGGTAGGGTTTTCCGGCGAGTGTACGGCATCTAATAGTCCTTGGACGCCCCAGCTTCCAACACTAGAAAGCAAAGCAGAGTGCATCGTATTTTTCAAATCTTTTAAGCGTTTTGTTATTGTTCGTTCGGCCTCACCGTTCGACAGGCACCTAATACGGTATGTTCTGTGGGTGTGGAGGACAGCTTCACAGTATGATGCTCAGGAAAGCTGAATGTGCGCCATGATTGCTAATGCTGCATCAACGTGAAAGTAATTATGCCAAGATGTTTAAATAACACTAGAAAGCAAACGTCAACCGATTATGTATGTTGCACTCAGTTTTCTTACAACTATCTCATAGAGATCTTTACTGTATAACTGTATGGTACATGAAAGCATTTTCAACTTATGGTTGGTTTACCGGTTATGAAGCTTCCTTCAACGACCTAGCTACAGTCTTGCTTTGTGTTTTTCTTTAAAATTAGCTGTCCAGTTTGATAAGGCAGCATGCTGCCGGTATACGTGGGGCATGAAAGCGTACATAGTAGGCATCCCAGAGGAGCCGTGGGATCGGCAGACCCCCAGCAAGGCTTACAGTATGGTTACTCGGCGCCTCATGGCAAGCTTACGCTCTCACAACGACGCTGGATCAGTAGCGCTGTCAGGGTTAGCCTCGTCCTGCTGCTCTTGGCACCCGGATGGTACTTCTTCCGCTTCCGTGAAAGCCCTCAGAGCGCGGCGCTTAAACGCAATAGGAAGCTCTTGGAGTCAGAAGCCAAATCATTTCTCCCAGCATCCGCGTTGAAGAATCTGGTGCTTGTCGCCGGGCATGCGGTCTACACGGGCGTTGACTACTCCGAAGCTAGCAAGGAGTCGTCGTGGTTCCTCGAAGAATACCAAAAAGTCAAGGGTGAGCACTGAGCAGCAGTCATAAACCGGGGGGGAAAACAAAGGGTCCAAAGGTCAAGGTTCAGGCGAGGGGAAGTGCGAAGAAACGGAGACAGCCGCCAAAGCCACGCTTTGAATTTTACGGGGAAATGATCATTTGTTTCCCGGTGCTACAAGGGAAAAATAAGGCTAGCTTACGTCTGCTCCCCCTCCCTTCCCTTCAAGACCCTAATCGCATTTCCTCCTTGATCGGGGCCCCTGTGCTGTCATCCTTCTTATCCCTTGATACGCAAAATTTTCTCACATCTCCCCTTCCCCCAAACCTTAACCGCGCTGCGGCATCCCGCGTCCGGATATGGTATCGAACAACGTTTCAGTCTTTTTTCCTTAACCCTCTTTCCCCACCGACAACTACACACATACACACCAACTGGCTTTTTTTCCTCTCCTAGCAACAGCCCACCACCCAATCCTCTTGATCTTTACCTCCGAAACCCAAACCTCCTCCCCTTCGGACCCCAAAACCCCGCACTCCCCGCCAGGTGAGGCGCAGTCCTTCCTGGACCACATCCAGCTGGGTATCGAGGAGGCCGCTTTGGACCCGGACGCGCTGCTGCTGTTCAGCGGGGGGCAGACCCGGAGAGCGGCGGGACCTCGCAGCGAGGGGCTGAGCTACTGGGTGGTGGCGGAAGCGGCGAACTGGTTCGGACGTACCGAGGTGGGGGGGAGTGGGGAGGGAGTGGGGAGGGGAGGTGGAGGCCAGGAGGGGTAGGGGGGCTGTGCGCGTGGAGATGGGGCAGGGAGACGGGATGGACTGGGCAGCTGTTGTTGGGAAAGGTTGATGTTGTTACCTGAGGACCTGCAAGGATCGATTGATTTTTTTACCGATGAGGAGGCGGTGCGGTGTTGCGCGGTGTTGTGTTATTGGGTGTAGATTGAAGTACAATGCGATGTAAACTAAGTAGGGTTGCGGATTATATAAAGCGCATACACCTCTCTTTTTAGCTTACATCAAAAACTTCCAACAAAAGAAATTTGCTAAAAGTTGTGTCCTGACCTGGCGTCTTCCCTGCTCTATCTAGGTGTAATAACGCCATTGTACGGCATAGTACGGCAAAAGGAGCACAAAAACACCTTTCGCAGAACAATACACCATAAACCGTAACAGTGTTTGCGAAAAATTGGCACAGCAGTTGCATGACAGGGTACACGTCCCAGCTGTTATTGCTATGACTTTTACAACGGACTTCTGCCGTACAAAACACGGTGCTATTTCCCTATTTCCCAGGTGCGCAACCGAACCTTCACGGAGGAGCACGCCAGGGACAGCTTCGAGAACCTTCTTTTCAGCTTATGCAGGTATAGGGGAACGTGGGATGCGCAAGGGGACCAAAACTCCGCCCTCTACTCTTTTTTAAAATGGGTTTGCTCGTCATTGAGTCAAGAGTCTCTGCGGGTTGGACGTCCAGGGCCCCCTCGCTGCAGGGAGTGGGGAGGTAAGATGGCGCCGGAAGGATGGCGCCGGAAACCTTACTGCCAGATGCGCCCGATTTATGTGCTGATAAGGCCCATTAGTGAGAGGGGAAATGGGTGCCGTACGCGAACGGGTGGAAGATCGTTCGTTTGAGGTACACGTGTCGAAATGGGAGCATGTTGGCGATGTGGGTCATATCATTGCCTGCGTCAAACCGGAATGGAAAAAATCAAAATGGGCTTTTTGATTTTATAACAACACTCAGTTTATAGCAAAGCTACTCAGTTTTATTTATTTACCGTTGTGTTTACCGTCGTGTGTTATTGACCTAAGCTATGGGCATGAAATGGCGACGAAGTTACATGTGGCTGAACTGGGTCCATGCGTGTGTGTCTGTCTGTGTGTTGAATTACGCACGCAAATATGACATTGAGGCGAAGACGGCTATGGGCCAAGTTGGCGTGGTGTGGAACTGTTCGGAAGTAGACTAATTAGGCAACATGCACGTGAACATCGTTTCGGCATCTCTGTGGCAGCTCCGTGCCAGACCTGCCCTGGCCACAGCCGCGAACTGCGAACTGAACTCCGTAATTGAAATTCCCGCCCACTAAACCAACTGAACCGAACTGAACTGGTCTCTTAACCGTCAACCACAACTCCTAACTGAATCTTCGGCCCTGTCCTCCTGCCGTCGTTCACCCGTCGCACACTGGCCAGGTTTTATGAGCTCACCGGGCATTATCCCGAACTCATTACCGTGGTGTCGTACACGTTGAAGGAGGCGCGGTTCCGTACACTACACCGGCAGGCCGTACAGTGGCCTGCGGAGTACTTTCGGTTCGTGGGGACGCCGGTGCCGCCGGATGCTGTGGGCGCCCAGGTGGGTCGGTTGGCCAGTGCCTTGTTGAATGGGACGGTCATGGGGATTGCGGCGTATTGCGGAGGAGTTGTCACCACACCCCGCAAAACCCCACCCCTCCTCAGCTACTGCTGATGCTGATGCTGCGGCCCCTCCCTCCCCTTGCTGCCCCCTTCACAACTCCGTGCACGTAGGAGGGCGAGGCTCGCACCGTACGCGCCTTTGCGGCTGACCCGTACGGTTGCGGGGGCGACCTGCTGGCTAAGAAGCTGCGTCGGGACCCCTTCGCGGTGGGGCCCATTCACCCGAGTCGATGCCCGGAGCTGCGCGCCCTGCTGTCGTACTGCGGACCGGACATGTTCCCGGGCCGGCTGCCCTGGGGCGCCAAGGATTGACCTGACCTGTTGGGGTTGTGGGGGGGGGGAAGGGGGGGGGGAGGTGCGGGTGAGGCTGACTGCCTAGGGAGACTCTTCTCAACTGCCCGAAAGCTCTGATTGTTGAAAAAAAGGAACTATCTTTTTTTCAGCTTCCAGCAGTGAGGAGACGAGATGGTCGACAGCGATTCCCTGGACGATTAGGTGACTAAAATGTCCGCACACAATGTCCCCTCGTCGTGGCTCAGATCGTTGGAAACACACTCCGGAAGGGAGCTGTTGCGCAAGCGTTCGGAAAATGGAAAAGTAAATGGACCGGATGTGTTAGAGTAGGAGTAGACCGTCAGGCGTGTCGGAAGTCAACGTGGCTGCTGTGTGATTGACGAAATATGAACGGGCGTTCAAAAAGCGGCGCTGGAGTTTGATGATGCATCGTAGTTTGATGGACTGTGGAGTGGGGGAAATGTGTGCGTGTGTTACATCGTGATCTGAGTCGTGGACAGGAACTGGTAAGGATGACACACATGACTAACTCACGTGCGTCTGTTTGTATGTATGTATGTATGTATATAGGAGGACCCTGCAGGGGCAGCCTTCCATTCGGCTCGATTGACAGACTGACTGACGGACGGACAGGCGGACCGACTTTGCTAGCGGCGGGACAGCGCTCTTGGGGTCGCCCGGCCGGGTGGCACGCACCGTGGCGGGGCATGGCCCCTAGAGATATGGAAACGTTAATCTTTGTGGGGTTACGGGGAAGAGCATGACGTGGGAGTCTCTAGTGCAAAGCGCGCGCGCGTGTGTGTGAGTGTATGTACGTATATGTGCATGTCTGCAATGCCGCGTGGAGCGGAGAGTGGACTTGGAAAGGGTGCGTGCGGGTTAAGTTCGTATCTAGGCAGTGCGACGGTGAGTAGGAGTTCGGAACTGGGTTGTAACCGTATGGAAGTGTGTCTGGTGCGGGAGAGCAGGCGGGTGGGCCATGGAGGACCTCAATGCTCCGCCGATCCGGCAGACGGGTGGATGCGAAGAGTGGATTATGCAATCTGCCGTTCGCCGGAGGCTCCGGATGATGTTCTTGTCGAGGCCCCGGATGATGTTCTTGTCCATGTGGCAGGTTAGAGCGAAATAATTTTGTCTATTGAGAGCTTCATCTCTCCACGTTTCAAAATACTTCCTCATTGAGGACTAATATTGTCACTGACGTGTACAGCTTGCTTGCCTTGTGTCTGCCTTTGCAGTAGATTCAAAGGCACGCTGAGACTCCAGGCCATGTGACTTTGTCTCCTGTTTGAGCGTCGACATGAAACTGATAGCGGGGCAGCGGTAATACGGCCGTTCACGAGTTAGCGATGTCGTGATTCAACGGAAGCTAACCTCTCGTACATTAAAAAACACAAGGTAACTCTGCATGACAAAAGGCAGCTACGTTCATACGTTTTCCACGAGTTGTATTTAATCGCACAGCGCAATTCCTCGCGTACAGAAAGCTTAGTAGGACGCAAGCTTCACCTCGACGGAAGGGCCCATCATAGAAGCTACGGTAGCAACTCCTGATTTCTACGCAAAGGATGGGTGAAGCAGGCTCGCTGGGTTCCAGCGCGGGACCCGCTCAGCCCTGCGAATCCGAGAACGTACCTGGGTTGCTTTCGCTACCCATGGAAATACTTTTGCTCATCATAGATTACCTTCCAAGGCGTTCCTTGCCAAATGTACGTTTGGTCTGCCGTAAGTTAGAGACAGCTACCGAGATGACTATGAACCGCCTATGCATCTGGGTCGAGGGCCACCCTCGGACTTCGGAGACACACCACCTCCTACGCATCAATCGCCCAGGCCTTTCCCAAGGTGCAGATGCGGCTGCCTTGGCTCCGGCTTTGTTACCCGATACCCGCCCCCAGCGCGCCCAGTCGCCAATGGGCAGCAACACTCCCCCCGTCGCTCCGCCGGGCTGGACACGCCATGTTAGCGAGCTGCACCTGTGCCTCCGCACCGATCCGCCACCGGATTCGCAACCCCCGGGCCAGCGCCAGCCACCCAGGGCTCCCGGCAATGCGCACGTGGCTGTGCCATGGGCCGACGTGCACCCGGACGACGTAGATTTCGTTGCAGCCGCCGCACCCGCCGCGGCCGTCGCGCAGCCCCTGCAGGCGGTCCCCGCTCAGCTGCAATTCCAAATCGAGCTGGCTGGTGGAAACGTTGTCGTTCACGCTCATCACGTGGTACCGCCCCCTCCTGGCGCCGCTGGCCAGCTACAGCCGGCGGCCGCCGCGGTAGCGGCGCCTCTGATCCAACAACAGCAGCAGCAGCCACAGCAGCAGCCACAGCCACAGCCACAGCAGCAGCCACAGCCACAGCAGCAGCCACAGCCACAGCAGCAGCCGCAGCAGCAGCCACAGCAGCAGGCAGTAGTCTGGGCGCAACAGCTTGCGCACCAGATTCACGAGCTTTTGCAGCAAGCAGCTCAGCAGGACCCTGGCAACATCGCTGGAGGGGAGCAGGCGCTAGTGGAGCAAATGGAGGCGATTCTTGCGGCAGCGGCTGCGGCTGGCCTGCCACCGCCGCCAGCGGCGGCGGTGCTTCCGGCTGTGCCCTTGCTAGACGGACTGGAGGCAGCTCAGCAACCGCAGCAGCAAGAGGATGTGATCCCGGAGGGGGCAGATGCTGCACCTCCGCTATTGCTGCCACCGGCGGCAATTGCACAGCAGCAGCAGCAGCAGGAACAGCAGCAGCAGCAGCAGGAGCAGGAGCTGTTAGACGCACAGCAGTATTGGGAACCACAGCAACCACATCAGCCGCAGCCGCAGGAGGATGAGATGGCTGAAGCAGGAGGAGCAATGGCAGCAGCAGCAGCAGGCAGTGGGCCGCCGCCCACTGGCGCCCCAACGGCACCCCAGCAATCTGGGTCGCATGGGGCACATGGCGTAGCGAGGGAGCCGAGCGATGGCACATCTGCAGCCGTCGTTGCCACGGGAGGAGGAGCGCTAGGCGTTTTGCAAACTCCGCAGCAGGAGCAGCAGCAAGAGTCGACCGACATGGTTCTGGAGCCCGGCGGCTGTGAAGGGGGGCCATCGGCGCCGGCGCGGCGGCGGCCCAGTCGCCTTCGCCCGGAGGTTGTCCTGAACAATCGTTTGGCCGCTCTGACGGTGAATCTGATGCCGTACCTTTGTCGCTTGCGCGTACTCAGCTTTGAGAACGTGCCGCGGCGCTGCCTGGCCGCCGCAGGAGAGCTGGCGGCGGCGGCCGCGGGCCTGACGGAGCTCCGCGTTGGCCGTACTGATCCGCCGGAGCCTCCGCTGCCGCTGCCGCTGCCGCCTCAACCGCAGCTGCAACCGCAGCTGGCGGGCGCTGAAGCCGCTGGCGCGGGCGGTGGCGGCCATGACGCCTGGTTCGGCCTGCTCCACGACCATCACCACCATCTGCAGGCGGCGCATCACCACCTGTACCAGCTTCACCAGCACCTTCTGGAAGCTTTTGCCGATTTGCATGATCTGCACATAAATAACCATCCCGCAAACAACCCCGAGCAGGACGTGCTCATGGGAGGAGACCATGATGAAGAAGGGGCTGCGGGGCCGCTGCCGCTGCCGCCTGGCGACGGCAACGGCGGCGGCGCAGACGACGGCGGCGGCGCTGATGACGGCAGCGAACATGGGGCAGAGGTTAGGGAAGAGGATGAGGATGAAAACTGGTTGGAAGTGCCCGAACCTCAGGCATTAGCAGTGGAGCCAGCAGCGGCGCAGGATGCGGCGGACGGGGGGGACCAGCTGGAAGAACATCAGGAGGCGGCTATGGTGCCGGAGGAGGCGGACACGCAGCATGAGGGCGAAGAAGGCGAGGCGGAGGCAGCGGGGGTCTCCCAGCAGCGGGAAAGAGGCGTCCGCCGCTTTGGCGGTGCGTTGGCGGTGGACGCAGTAGATGCGGAGATGGCGGACTCCAGACTGCGCTGGACGATGCCGCCCCAGGAGCAGCAGCAGCAGCGGCGGCAGCGGTGGTGGAGTTTGAGGCGGCTGTCACCGTCCGCCCTGGGTGACGTACGGCCTTTGGGATCGCATGGCGCGGCGGCGGCGGCGGCGGCGGCGGGACATGAGGCCGGCGGGGCGAGCGGCTCTAGAGGTGGGATCGCAGTGCCGGCGGCCGTGTCGGCGGCGGTTCAGGTTGGTGATGTGAGCGAGGCGAGGCATGGCGACGCCGGTGGTGAGGCTGCGGACCTGGCGGGTGCAGCGGGTCCTTCCGGTGCAGCGGGCAGCGGCGGCGGCGCCGCCACCGGTATCCTGGACGGCGTCGCGGACGTTCCTGACTTGGCGCTGTCGGAGAGATGGCCAGCTGGTGGAAGAGAGGGCTTGGGCGATAGCGACGTCAGGGAACTGCGTGACGCCGGTAGCGGCGGCAATGGTGGCGGCGGCGGCGGCGGTGGTGGCGGCGGCGGTGGCGGTGGCGGCGGCGGTGGTGGCGGTGGCGGCGGCGGTGGTGGCGGCGGCGCCGGCTGCAAGTACGAGACTGATGACGATGAGGACGATACGGACCCGAAAGCGGAGGAGCTGGAGTTGGAGTTGGAGGGGGGGGAGCGGCTGTTTTGGTCTCGTGTGGCGTCCCTTCCGCAGCTGCGTACGCTGGTTCTTAGAGGCGGGAAGCTGCGGGCTGCGGATATGGCGGGACTGGTGGCGCTTACGGGCCTGCAACAGCTAGTGGTGAGCGAGCCGATTCTAGGTGTTTCCTTTCCAGGAATGTTTCCTTTACAACGAATTGAGGTTAATGAAATGGAGGGGGGGTTTACAAAAGGTTAAAAAATTTTACTGTCTTTTGTGTGGGGGTATTCGTGGTGTGGGGCAAGGGTGCCAATCAAGTTGCGTCGTTTGATTCGTCCCCAGTACCCGTCCCACTTTCGGGTGGTGCCTGATCCGTAGCCACCGTTCCGCTTTCCTTTCCAACCCCACTTTCGCCTTTTCCCCTTTGCCGTACTGCTATACAGCTTCGGAACCCCTCTAACTCCGCAAGCCCTACCTTCTTCCCCCGCCGCCGCTCTCTCAGGTAAACCACGTGGTCAATATGCACCCGGGTCTGGCCTGCCTGGCGTCTCTGTCGGGCCTTACTCGCCTCGTCATTGAAGATCTGCAGTACGCTGTGAGTTCTCCCGTACCACCGCTCTGTATGTGTGTAATGTTACAGAGTGGGAGGCTTCTGGGCCGCTTTATCACTTTGTCAGTTCTACGATTTATCATCTTATAGCACCATCCACCACTACCACACTATACTTCGCCATACGAACTGTAAGTCCAAGGCGGCGGGTCCAGCCGTCTAGGACCCCTCCTCATCCATTCACCCGAACAACCGAAGAGACGGAGGGTTCGGCAATCGCCACCAATCCAGCGTGCGAATCTGGTCCATCAACTGTGACCTCAACTCCACATCTCAGCAGCTAGCCATAATCTCGAGCTCCCGACTAATTCGGGGGTCTCCCCAGGAATCGAACCCAGGACCTTAAACCGCGAATCGCGGTAGTGTCAACCCAGACCAGACCAGCTCTGTATGTACACTGTACTGTACGGTACAAATAATAAATGTATTATATAGTGCTGGGAGGTGCAGGTCGTATACGCGCTCGTCTTCTTTTTCTTCTTCTGTTGCTGCTGCTGCTGTTCCTCTTGCTTCCACTTTGATATCTTCACCTCCTCCACCTCCCCCCCCCCCCGTTCAGGGCGGCGCCATCCACGACGAGTTCTGTGGTCTCAGTCGTCTGACGGGTCTCCGCAGTTTGTCCTTCCTGGTGGTGGGTCCCCTGCCCGCGGAGGTGATGGCCTGGGGGGCGCTGTCCCAGCTCACCCAGCTGGAGGTAGGTGGTGGGTGGTAGGTGGTAGGTGGTAGGTGGTGGGTGGTGGGTGGTGGGTGGTGGGTGGTGGGTGGTAGGTG
>NW_003307605.1:286553-301143 GCF_000143455.1 Volvox carteri f. nagariensis | reverse complement strand
TCGCAGATCACTAACCACTATGACGACAACCTGCTGCCGTGCTTCTCCGCGGTGCTCCCCCGCCTGCCGCACCTGCGATCTCTCAACCTGTCCAATTTCGACATCACAAACTCCCTGCTGGTGGCGGTGAGGAGGAGGGGCTGTTAGGGTGCAGGGAGGGTGAGGGAGGAGGAGGAGGAGGAGGACGGCGGGGATTTGGACTGCAGCGCGAGTAGGTGGGGGTGTGGGGGGGGTGTATGGGAGTTGTGAAAAAGGGAGAGCGAGAGGTGTGTTGTGGGCGGCGGGCTTAGGAAAGGGATGGAGCACGGGGGTGGGTGGGGAAAAGGGAGGTGTGCCATAATGGGAGGAGGTGCAGGGCGAGGAGTGGAGAGGGTGTCGTGGTGGCGCCCCACCCCCCCCGGGGCCCCCCCCAACAACTCCTTCGCCCGCACAGCCACACACACACGCTCGCAGGTCGCCACCTCCGCCACGTCCGCAAGCTATAATAGCTGACATGGCGCTAGCTCACAACTGCACGCCGCGGCTCTCCCCTCCTCGCCCCTTTTCGTTCCCCTCATCCCGTTCGGTGTCTTCCGTAGGCACGTTAACTAATGCCTTGTTCGGTGACGAAAGTTATAAGTTATAAGTGCCACACAAGCGCGGGGGGGGCGTCAAAGCCGGGAGGCCATATGGACTGTATATGATCAAAGTTGATTCCACCGTACAACTGACGGTGTTTTTGGTCCTGCTACCCTAGACCCCACCTCATCCAGTCACCCGACATCCGTGTAGTGAGTTCAGCCATCACCACCAACTCAGCATGCGAAAGTCAGTCCATCAACTAGACCTCATCTTCACACCTCATCAGCAAAATGTAAATCTTTTTCTCCCGATTTATATCAGGGACGAAAATTAGACGAAAATTATGGGTTCGGTTCTTCCAAGGGACCGAACCCATAATTTTGGAAGAACCGAACCCATGATTTTGGAAGAACCGAACCCATAATTTTCGTCTACTAAAGAGGTGTCGCCAGATCAGACTGTAAGAAAAGCAAATGACCCCGGTGGGGATTGAACCCACAACCTTCGGATGATTTCCTAATTTGGAATCCGACGCGCCACCATTACGCCACGGAGCCGCTTTCAAGCGGAGGATTCCATGAGATGGTCAAAATACGAAACTTGGTTGCCTATATTCGTATATCCACGGTTTTCTATCCACGGCTTTCGCACCCCATTTTCTCTCCCCCCCACCACACACCGCTCCATCACCTCCCTAGGGTCCGGTTGGGCTGTGTATTTAGAAATCCCTTCTCTTCTCCTCCTCTCCCTCTCCCCCCTTCCGCAGCTTCGGCCCTGCACGGGCCTCAGCTCCCTTCAGATGGGTCGCTTCAACCTGACCGCTCCGTGCTCCGAAACCATGACCGCACTGAGGCTGCTGCACCTGGGCTTCGTGGACGACCTGCAGGTACGGCACTAGGTAGGCAGGGTTACAGAGAGTAGAAAGGTGCGATTGAGATATCGAACAGAAGACGTCACCCATCTTTATCTATGTATCTATCTGATATTACCTGAGAACCTGTACGATGGTTTACTGTCGTACAAGCAAGCAATCTGATCGCCGGTCCCCCACCTGCACATCCCCAGTTATATCCTCCAGCTAGGATGGCTGCTTCACTCGGTTCACAGCGGTTCGTCGTAACCCCGGTAGTTAGGAAACCACTTGTAGCCCCTCACCTTTTCCCCTGGCACTTCCCCCCTTGCCCCTTGCCCCTCGGCGTCTCCAATGAACTCCTCTCCTCCCCTCTCCCCCCCCCCACGACACCACACGCACGCACACAGCGCACGGAGGTGCCCCTGCTGGCGGTGTTTCCTAATCTGGAGGACTTGGCGCTGCAAACCAGGTACGTGCTCAGCCATGATTCCGCACAGCGGATTCCTCGGGAGCTGCTCGTCACCGGTACGACAGCGCTGGCGGCCGCGGGGGCGGTGGCGGCGGCGGCAGAAGGGGGAGAGGGCGGTGGCAGTGGCGGCGGCGGCGGGAGGACGTTGCCGGTGGCGTGAGTATGCTCGGGAGGGGGTAACTGTGGGTGGGTGATGCCTGGGCGGGTGGTGGCTAGGAGGCGGTGTTCTCTCTGCGTGACGACAGCCGACAAGGCATGGGATTGATTCACTAGTTTCGTTTTTTGGATGGCACCTTGTACGGCATGTATCTGTGCCGTAGGGAGGTAGCGGGTGGACAGGCGGGAGAGGGGGCCCCGTGTCCAGGGAGGGGTCGCTTCGCCTTGAGGCCGCCGGGGTTTATTGGCGGCCTTTCCTGGTGTGTACGAACCTGGTTGCCCATGTATGGCTCGTACTGTCAGTGGTACAGATTGCTTTACGTTTTAGGGGAGTTGTGGTTTCGGAACGCAGGAAAACGTTTTCCAGTCAGCCAGCCGCGCGGTTGGTTCCAAGAGGTTGGTTTACTTGGTTTTGGAGCGCCCCGGCATATCCCTGTCGTATTTCTATCAGTTTTGGAATGCATGCCTCGTGTTTTCCATGTGTACGGTAACCCTACTCCACCCCGCATCCTAACTCAACCCCCCCTCCGTTACGGGGGCAAATGCTTCGATGCTTTGGTCTCCGGCAATGCAATAGATTGGCGCTTGGACACCTACAGCTGCTTCATGACAGTCGACTTTTTGCTAAACATCATGTATCGATTGCAACAGACCGCTAACCGCCAAGCACCCGACCCCCCCCGCGCACCCCACCACCCTTTCCCCCCTTCCTTCAAGTATGAATTTGACTGCAGTACACATTTGTTGCATTTGAGCGTTTCGTGTGGCCGTACCGCAACCCCCGCTCGCAGCCGGTTGCACCTGTACGACGCCCTGATGAGCCCGCTCGTATCCGTCGCCATCCCTGGACTCACCAGCCTGCGCCTGGACTGGAACCAAACCGATACTGCCGTGCTGGTGTCGTACATGTCCCAGTGGGGCGGCAGCCTTACCAGTTTGGCCTGGTGCAATTGCGACGCGATGCGGGATGCGGGATTGGGTCTGCTGGTGGGGGCGCTGCCTAGGCTGACTGAGGTGGGGCCCTGGTGCTGAGTTCCGGGGGGGGGGCTAGTGGGCGGTCAGTAGTGCGGGTAGACGGGTGGGTTACGGGTTTAGGGGTTTAGGGGTTTAGGGTAGAGGAGGGCCTCTTCCTTACTATCGCCGTCTCTTCTGTGCTCTCTCTTTCTCTCTCATTGGCCCACAAACAGTTTGCTGCTGCCAATCCTGCTAATTCTCCCGATTAATGTCGGGGGTCTGACCAGGAATCGAACCTAGAACCTCCATCTATTACAGAGGTGTCACCGGACCGGATCAAAAGAACGATTAGCTAAGCCATGCGATCCTACCAGGGATCGAATCTGGAATCTCCGGATCCGTAGACCAGTGCTTTTTTCGTTAGGTCATAGGACCTATGGGATGATCGTCGGAATCAGCTGCTCGCTCATGCGTGTGAGCTATTATATATTGCTGATGACCACGTAACACGTACGTACATATATACGTACATACATACACATATATACATACGGATGTACTCTTCTCTCCTCCCCCCCAGCTGGAGCTGGTTCGTTGCGTTGGCGTTACGAATGAGGGCCTGAGGTCGTTATCCGCTCTCACGGGCCTTACCACCTTGACCGTGGCGGGAGTACATCAGGTGAGTTTGGGGGTGGGGGTGGGGGGGTGGGAGGAGCTCTGGGTTATAGGGCCCGAAATGCGGGGAAGCAATCACCACCACCACCACCACCACCACCACCTCCACCAAACCAACTACAATACACGCACAATACATGCATGTCCCCCACATGGCCCAAACACACCCGTGTCATGTCCTGATGGCCTCGCACCCGCACGTTATGTCCATCGTACCCGCCCCCCTCGATACACAGTCCACCCGTGTCCTGTTGCGTCCTCTCCCTAACCCCGTCCCCCCCTCCCTCCTCCTCCTCCTCACTCCGCTGCGTAACTCGCTATAGTTGACCCTGGAGGGCTTCTCGTCCGTGGTTTCGGAGCTGGCCTTCCTGAAGCGCCTGACGTTGCGCGATATGGCTGGGCTGACGGCGGCGGACTGTACGGCGCTGGAGGGTCTGAACCAGCGCCACAGTCGCGGACTGCTGGTGGAGATGCTGCCGTAGCATATGGCGTACGGCATACCTTCACCTCTTTTGGCAGACTATGGATGCTGTGGCGCTGATTGGCATTGACTCTCGGCGGCGGCGGCGGCGGCGGCGGCGACATGAGGGCGGAATTTTGGCAGCGCCGGGCCGTGATGTGGCAATTCGTCGACGTGACGACGCGGCGGCACCGTAAATAAACCCCTTATATTCCATCGTACGGCAGGTGTACGGCCTGGTGCGTAAAAGGGGCTCCCGCGGGGCCTTTCCTCTTCTTCCTCAATGGGTGGAGGCCTCCGGTGGCGGCGGCGGCGGCATTACCTCATCCGTCCGTCCGTATGGTGGCCTCGTGATGGGGATGAGGATGAGAGGCGGATGAGGAGGGCCGTGGCTGATGAGGGATGTCTGATGACGGCAATGCTGAGTGGCAGAGGGAGGGGTAGGGAAGGGGAGGGGAGGGGAAGGGGGAGGGGGAGGGGAGGAAAAGAGGGCATCCTGGATACGTGTCGTTGCTCCTTTTTGGTTGTTTGTGGCTGATCCTGGTACGGTGCAGTGCAGTACGGCACATGGAGGGGTGGTGCGGTGGGGGTGGGAGTGAAGATGTAATATTTTTTGGTTGGCCCCCACTCGCGGACCGCTGCTGGCACGGAGGGGCCCGTGCCAGGGGCCCGCGGTGGTGCCCCAGGGGACCACGAGCGGACAGATCGCCCCGAGCGCCCCCCAGTTGGTGGCGACGGCCATGGTGGTGCACCAATAATGCCATTTGGCTGCCTGAGATCCAAAAGAGGAAGAAAAAGGAAATAAGGAGAGCCAAGAACCAAGAATTAAAGTAAGTTATACGTTTCAAGGTGCTGCTGGGCACTCCTCATTGGGGGCGGGACGAAGGATGGCATCTGGTTTTCGCTGGCTGGCTGAGCGGGTGACTGGTTGGTTGGTTGTTGGTTGGTTGTTGGTTAGCTGATGGGCGGGCTGGTCGGTCAGGGGGTCGTAGAGGATGCATGCGATGTGGAATTGTGGTCGTGTAAGTAGACCTGTAGTAGATCTGATAGAACATAGGAATGGTAGTGAAGGGAGGCGCGGCCGGGTGGGGCTGCCTGCGTGTGCTACGGCCGGATGCGTTCCGAAACCAGCTCGGTTGGGGGATATGGCGCTCGATTTAAGGGGCAAGGGCTGAGATTTTTGGAAGGTATATAGAAAAGTTTATATTAGGGTTTAATGAATTGCATCATCAACCATCCGTACGTCACTAATAACAGTACCTGGTAACTAACGCAGTAGCAGAGGTGGTGGCAGTAGCAGTAGTAGCGCACTGATATATGGGTTGATGATGATGCATCAATATCGTCGCCAAAACCAAAGCCCTGTGTGGATCCATCTGGGGGTCATCTCATTGTTGTTTGCTTCTAACCAGCCAAAATGTTGCTGGTCCCGATTTTTGTTTGTTTCGCTTCTTGGTCGGTTGGCGGTTGGCGGTTGATGGCAGCAATCCTTCCAAGTAAGGCAGTAAATTAATACTGGGTGTTGATGGAGATATGCTTTCTATGTCCTCAAGCTGACACGTGCTGTGTACGGCATTGGGATGCAGCTCCGGGGGAGGGCGAGTAAAGTGTGTGCGGACTAGTAAGGTGGCTTTTTTGCCCTTTGAGCCGCTGCTGACCCTCCTGGTTGATTCATCTGGTAACCAGCAAGCATATGGGTTTAGGAACAAGTTACAAGTTCCGCACACAAGTGCGGGTGTGTCCGTAAAAGCCGGGGGGGGCCCATGGACGTTGTATTGGTATTGATGCGGGTACGCGGGAGGTCATCTTCATTCTCCCTCGTCCATTCTCCAGGAACAGGACGGCATCACACATCATCAGGTTTACAGGCGTCCATTCGCATTAATGTAAGCCTAGGCTATCATCAAGTCCACATCACATGAAGCAGGAAGCCGTAATATTCGAAATGTGAACTGGGATGGATGACATTGGGGACATAGGTCTTTGCTAGGGAGTGATAACGGAGACACAGGAGGAAAGCACCAGAAAGGCAAAAAATGCAATTCCGCAAAAACATGCATGCAAGCAGGCGCACGCACACAGATACTCGCGGGGGTGCGAGGTAGGATGGTGCTTACAGGCGATCTGGCAGCCCTTGAGCCCTCGGCTCGTATTAGGGTGGTTTGCAGGTACGGGGTACGCAACCCCACGACCATGTAACAACAACAACAACAAGATACTCGTGTATGTACTCGTTACTGACCCGACCCACTTTTTGACAAGCAAGCCTGGGCTCCTGCGCCTCGTCCCCCTTACAACGGAAAAGACATGTGGCAGAGGCACAACCACGTGTGGTTTTCTCACACTCTGATTCATTCCACTACTGGCAATAACGGCGCGTGGGCCCCTGCCGTGTGTTTCCTGTGTCGCGGGTCCTAGGCAACCACAAGATAAGCCTCCCTCCACACACCAGGCCACATGACCCGCACTTGCCCGTTCGGTCACCGTGGGGGTCGAACCCACAGCTGCCCCCCATGGGGTGTGCAGAAAAGCAGATGTGCGCATTGATGGAGTCAGGGCCCCACACCTGCGCCCCGTACGAGAAGGCACGTTTGTTGTGAAGTCCCCATACAGAGCTTGGCATAGTAACCTCAGGCTTTTTACCGCGGCACAACACAGTGAGTGGGGCCGAATGTGACTCGCTTGCCCGCAGCGAACAGTTGCTTCGTGCAGGCAGTGAAGTGCTGCTCCGGCGCGTAGTGTAGCCCCCGAGGTTAGGGGTGGTCTCTTTCCCGGTCGACCCGTGCAGCCTTTGGTCCCACCCAACGAGTACGCTGCTGCCTCCACGCGCCGCTTGCACTCGCGCGTTGTTCATCCAAAGATGAACACTTCACACTTTGCGATATTTGCCGCCGTGCCAGTCGCCTGACCTTATTGATCTATAGCTCTAGCTAGAGCCGAGAGCAGGTGCTGCTGTGCCCCTCGACGAACAGCAGGCGCAGGGTGGTGAGCTCGCAGTCCCCAGTCCCCAGTCCCCAGTACCAGCAGTGACCCACTCTGACCTCGTAGAGGCCCTATGGCCCTGCCCTTAGGGAGGCGGCACAGGCGACATCCAGTGTCGTTTGCACATCAGTGTAATTAGTGGGGGGCGAACACCTCAACGAAGAGTTTTTCGACGAAAAGTGTCACACTACTTTAATAAGGGCAACCCTGCTTCACTCCACGGCCAACCGGGAATTCGGGTCCAAGCCTACCACACATCTTCACGCGGACCTTCTTGACATCGGTGTAGCTAGTGTTTCAGCCGCAGCAGTTGGTTGTTAGGTTGGTTGGGTTTGGTGCGTTGCAGGTGGTTGGCAGCAGCGCCTTATTTATGGTCGGCTCACAAGTCAACTTTATCCCAGGCCAACCACCGTCCATCGACTAGGGGCACTTTTACCTTCTACTATCGGAAGTCCCTGATAGATCTCGATCCCGGGATCTCCCGGGGGCAATGATCCGTGCCTTACCAGTAGTGCCTAACCTAGTATATATGTATGTGTATGTGTCCCTGCCCTCCCAACGAAATTGCCCTCGCAGTCGCAAAACTTCCGAAAAAAACCTGTCTACCACTAATTTCCACTGCCGCTGCCGTTCCGCCCACATCCTTCGTTTCTTCACTTCCCTTTGTTCCCAGGTCAGCTAACCTTAAACTGCACAACTGAAGGGTTCGTTGTGCCCCCCTTCCCCCTTCCCCTGGGGGGACACATCGCAGAGACGCTGTGGTGTAGCAGCAGCATAACCCTCTCTCTGCTTTGTCCGTTAGCTTTGTCCGTTAGCCTGGGATTAGATATGGAAACACGTCTATAGGTTCAACGTAGTTGGGACGTTTGGTGCCCTCGTTGTCTGTAGTAGTCAGTTCTAGCCGCTCATGATATCTAGTCGTCGTCCTTCGCCTCAACAGTGCTGCTTATTACTACGGGCTCTTGACACCACCTTCTAATCGACATCTTCAAGCTGCGTTTCTACAGTTTCGTTTAAATTTCGTACACTTTGTTGGATTACGGAGCTCACTTTGGTATAAAGTTATTCGTGTACCACCATCAGCATTGCCATCATCACGGGTCAGATCATGTAAACACGCACGCACACACACACACCCCGTCAGCGCCGCGGGCCGCACTCCCACCCGCATCCTTGTGCCCCGCGGGGCGGGGTGAGGCGGGGTTGACAGGACAGCAAGGATTTAGAGGCGGCGCTATTGGGCGCTCTACCTCAGCTGCTACAGCGGGGGCAGCACGGGGCGCAACGCCTCTCCCCTTTTTGCGGCCTAGTCGCCAACATGCCCGCATGTAAGCTGCCAGCTGCCAGCCAGAGCTCGGCGAGATGCAGCAAAAGATGTCCAACAAGATAAACCAACCTGCAAGCACCCACAGTTGGCGAACGGTTGACAGTTGCTTTCCTCATCACGCACCCCACGTCACTGCCATCTTCCCCCACCCCAACATCCACCCTGCACACGCACACGCACACGCAACCCCAAATCCATCGCACACCGCCCTGCTGCCACCTAGTCCACCCCCAGTCCGTAGCAGTAGCAGTAGGAGCACGGAGAGAGACCCGGAGAGTGCAACTGTGACCCAGACGAGGAGCCCCAGGTACCTGAACACCAACAGAACTACGAGCACTGCAGAAGCCATGAGCGCACACAAACATACTACATAATATGTACATTATTTTACAATTAAATTGTTAATTCTATTATATCTATCTTATATATACTATGTCATTGTACAGTTTTGTCTTTACACATGCACGATGTGCCCACACTTAAATACGTTGGGGTTTACGGACGCGCAGACGAGGTGGTGCCGCCTTGTGGTGGCCGTGTGGTGCTGCCCCACACGCAGGTTCCAGTTCCGACACGAAACACAAGGGGACCAACCAGCAAGGAGGATCCGGTGGCGGACCCTCAATCACCCCCGCCCGTGTGTGTGCGTGTCCGTGACTGTGTGTGACTGTGTGTGTCCGTGACTGTGTGTGTCCGTGACTGTGTGTGTTTGTGTGTGTTTGTGTGTGTTTGTGTGTGTGCCCCCGGCCAACAGCCGCTCCCCCCTTCCCCCCCTCGTCACCATGCCGGTCATCACCCCAGTACTCATCCAGTCCACCACCCCGGGAGCCCCCGGCCCAACCAATGTCCGCATTCGTCTGTGCCCTAAGTGTGCCTGCGTTTGCATCTACATGCCCTGCTAGTGTCTTATGTCGTCTTGTTCGCGGTTGCGTTGGATGCGTTGCAGTGTTTGCCACCGGTGGTGGTGGTGGTGGATGTGGCCACCCCCAGCTTCTCCAGCTCCTTCAGCCGCACCGCCACCTCGCCACGGATATGGGCCTCGTACTCGGGCCCCCGGCCCAGTGCCCGCATGGACTCCAGGAAGGTCAGTCGCTCGCGGACCTCGTCAACAATCTGAACACCAACATCACACCATATAGCGAGTGGGGGTTTGGAAGGGTCGGGGGCGGGGGAGAGGGCGGGTTCGGGGGCGGGTTCGGGGGCGGGTTCGGGGTCGGGTTCGGGGTCGGGGTCGGGGTCGGGGGGTTTGCTTAGCTCGGGGAACAGGGGCCGGGGGAGAGGGCGGGGGGAGGGATCACCCGGGGCCGCGAAGAAAGGGCTGCCCCGGATAGTGGGGGGGGGGGAGATCCTGACCCCACCGGGGGCTGGGCGTCGGAGTGGGTGGGTTCTGTCAATGCGTGTCAGTGTGTTTTAGGGGGTTCGGCGCCCCCTAATGGGGATGGTGGAGGTTTTCCTGTTCTCCCCCCAAACCCCGAATTGCCGTACTCCGTACTACCTTTCCCGCCCCACCCCACCCCCGCCCCTCCGCCCCACCCAGACACCCACCTGGTCGATCATCTCCTCTCGCACATCCAGCCTCTTGGCCCTCTCCGCCCTCTCCCTCGCCTCCCGCTTCATGGCCGCCATCTTGGCATCCAGCTCGCGGGCGCCCTTGGAGCCCAGCTCCATCTGGGGTCCGGGGGAGGTACGACAGGGCCAGACAGACAGACAGACAGACAGGCATGAAGATACACATTCATATAGACAGGAACGTTACAAGGCTATCGGACAGACAGACCGGCAGGCAGGTAGACAGACAGACGTACATACAGGCTCTCCAAAGGCAAGGTTTCAGCTTCTCTTCGCCGGTGTAGAAAACGTTCCCCCCCCTTACTTCAGTCCCGTCCCGGCAGTGGTAGTGAGAAGGGGGATGAGGGGGGCCGACGTCCCCTGCTGGCGAACACACTGTCCCGTCATGTCCACCCCGTCCGCACCCCCCCCAACACACACGCACACACAGAGTTGTATGCCCCTCCGTACCGGTTTGGGGTGGGGCTATTACTGCAACTACCGCCGCTACTGCCGCTACTCCCACTACTCCACCCCGCTACGCACCACTTTGGACAGCCTGTCCTTCTCCGCCTCCCTATTTGGAGCCGGAGGTCCCCCCACGAACATGTCCCGCTCGGGGGGGGTGTCTCGGAGTATCTCATGCTGCATCTTCTTGCCGCTGAACCTGTAAGTATATAAGTATGTGTGTATGTATGTATGGTCAGAAGCGGGGCAGTCGGTATTAAGGAGGGGGGAGCTTCCCATGCGGGTACGACACGGGGGGTACCGTTGAGGTAATGAAGGAATCGCTACAAGAACGCTACAAGAGCGCGGAATCGTACGGAATCGTACGGAAGGAACGGGTAGGTAGGTGTGTATGTAGGTGCGTAGGTAGGTAGGTGTGTGAATACAGCCCCCAATCAGTCCCCCCCTCCCCCTGACTCCCCTCCCCCCCGAGACCCACCTGCCGGGTAGAGGCGGCGCCAGTTGAGGTCCCCCTCCGGCGCCCACCCGGGGGGCCTTCACCGGGTTGGCTGTCTTGCTCTTGGGCGGCTGGTAGGAGGAGGTGCCCGAGCTGAGGTGACCCACCCACGCGGAGTCACCCCCTGTGGGCGCGTGGTAGAGTGAAGCGGGTATCGCGAAGAGTGAAGAGAACAATGGAAATGGCTAGCTGGTGATGGTGGTCAACGACACGGGCAGCAGGAAGCGGAGTCCTGGAGCGGACGGATATGGGACGGTCCCGTTGGCCGCAACGTTGCCGGGCAAGGACCCACGGGACCGTCCCACCGCAACCTACGAATTATGTTTAGCTCTGCGCACTTCTCAATCCTCCATCTTCATAAAGGAAGGAGGATTGGATTATGCTTAATGTGAAGCAGGAGGACCATGCAACTCGGCCGCCCAGATTGCAAAACACTCGAAGCGCCATGGCTTTACGAACTTCAACCGGTCGCACGTGTACCGATGGAGCTTTGTGTCTAAACCAACATCAATATATTAATTGGTTTTGGCCCCATAGCCCTCTTTAATGGCCTGGTACCTACTTTGCAGGCTGGTTGCAACATCCTGGAGCGCCCGGTGTGATAGGCCACGATCCTTCATGACTCCTGACCATCACACACGTATGCAAAATAGCTCAGAAAATCATCGAAAAACTGCTGCGAAAGACGTTGGTACTGGTACTGCCGCACCTTGAAGCAATTCCTGTGTCTCCTTGCTAAGCGACGAAAGCCCATCCTTCTTTTTATTGGCATGGGGTGCTCCAAAAGACATTACCTCCTGCTTAGTCAAAGATAAACCTCAGAAAATAAGGGCGTCAACCAACATGCTGAAGTTATTTTTCCTTTGCACCACAGAAATGATTTTAAGAAGCTTTAAATAGGTAACAATTTAGCGACAATAAGCGAAGCGCGTGTTTTTATATGTGACAACAAACGAAGCTCTGAGGCCAGGTACAAATCGATTCCATTGTACTTTTAAGTTAAAGCTTGTCTAAACATGGACAAACGAATTTGCTAAGCCTCAAAGCCACCTCGCAACGCTAAATGAACGATCGACCCGAAAGACCTGGGGGACGAAGTACGGAGTGTACAGCAAGTGCTTCTTGCATGATGAGCCGTGCGTTCTAATTCGGATCGTGCATTCCTTGATAAAGGATACCCGACACGAATTAGGGCAAGGGCAATGCCGCTGGTATCGCTTTGCAACACCCCTCGTTGCGCAGCTCTCCTTTCGGTGCCTCATTCTAGGCGTCGTACCTGTAAGTACACCTACACGTCCTTAATAGTTTGGATCTAGGCTGCTGATGCTTTACTTACCGGGCTGAATTAAACTGATCGTTGGAATTGTTGCCGACTTGACTTGCAGGCGCCCCGCTGAGGAGGAACCTAACTCGCCAGCAGATTAAGATGGCTTCGTTGGCGGAGTTGCAGTCCACGCCTGGAGTGTGCGCTAATCCGGACCCGGCCACCCAGGGGTTCGTGTTCCAGCAGGTTGGTGCTCATGCACGTGTCGGCCGGGGTGATTTATCCTCTGGGGTCCTGCTGGGGTGGTCTGATTTGTAAGAGGATAAATTTCGGCTTCGTGAAAAAGGCGGTTTTGGATGGTCGAGAACACATGGCTGACGGACGGACGGACAGGCTGAGGGAGGCAGGGTGCAGAGGCGAGTGCGTCAGCAGACCGAGGACTTTGCTTCGCATTTTGGTCTCTGTGTACTTATTCCAGGCTGGTTGACATGCGGGGTGGACCAACTAACAAACTGACTGATGATTTGCCACCTCCCCGTGAATGCACCTACCTGTACACGTGTTAGCTGCGTCCGCCAATGTCCTCCTTTCCCCCCCACCCCAAACACACACACACACACACACACACACGCCCGCCCACGCAGACCATGTACCGCATTCGTGATCCGGTCAAGTCGCTGGACTTCTACACGCGAGTGCTGGGCATGAGGTACATACATACATACATACATACATACATACATACATACATACATACATACATACATACATACATACATACATACAATATCACCCGGAATAACGGGTGCTGTGTGTGTCCAACCCCTCGGGATAAGCAAATATACGAAAGTACGACATGGTCGGTTGGGACTTAAGGTTTACTGCGCGTATGTGCGTGCGTGTGCGTGCGTTTTGGGGGGGTGTTTCGGGGGAGGGTAAAGGTGCCATCTCATGTGGGGTTGATTTTCCCCTCCCCCCAACCCCCTTTTCGCATACACACACACGCATACACACACACACGCATTCACACACTCACACACCCTCATCCATCCAACCTCACCCCCAACCGCTCCCTCAGGTTGTTGTCCAAATTGGATTTCTCGGACATGAAGTTCTCGTTGTACTTCCTGGGTTATGAGGACCTCAAGGTACGGCAGTACGTACAAATGTACGAACGTGTATGTATCTGCAAATACAGCAGTACAAGCAGTACCCCCGGATTGATGGTGGGGGGATCCGTCAAGGGGGGCAATCGGGCTGGGCAAAACTCCATCGGGGTGTTGGGGGGGGAGGGGCTGTTGGGGCCGCCCATGCTGTCATGCTGTCGTGAGGTGGCTTGGGGCGGGTGCGGGTGGGTGTGGACTGGGCTAAGGAAGGTGTTGGGGATGGGGATTGGGTGTGGAGCTACCGGCGGTGGATGATGAGTAGATAGCTGAGGAGGGACGGTAAGGAGGGGGGTGGGGGAGAGAGCGCAACGCACGGAGGGCTTAGGAGTCATAGGCTAGCGGGGGGCGAGGGGGGGGGAGGGGAAATCAGAATGTAGTGCCTGCCGGTGTCCTATTTAAAGTCCAAAACTGCTGCCGACGACGACGACGGGGGTGCGATGCGATGCGATCAAGTCACTGACCCCTCCTGGTTCCGGTTCCGGGAGGTGAGTAAGGCCCCATTATTATCGGTAACGTTATCCGACTCTTCCGGCTTTTTGTTGGTTACAGTCGTCGTTTGGTCTGTCGCGTAAGAGAGTCATCGAGGTCCTCTTGACATGCAGCAGCTTAGCTACTGCAGCTAACGAGCAGCTGTGTTGATTGAGAAAGGGAGACGGGAAAGACGAGTTGCTGACGGGTGCACTGCTGGTTGGTTAGTTAGTTAGTTAGTTAGGTGCTGACGGGTGCTGATCCACTGATGGCGATCGTGAAACCCGGCCTGGCCTGGCCTGACCCAGCCACTTCTTGACAACTTTGAGAACATGTGCCTCAGTATGTATGTATGCATGTGTGTTTTCCCCCTCCCCGTACGGCCCTGCAGGACATCCCCGAGGACGCGGGAGATCGGGTGGGGGAGGGGCAGGGGCAGGGGCAGGGGAGAGGAGGCCCGCTGACTGAGGGGGGCCGGGGGGAGGGCGGGGACTGCGTGTGTGTGTGTATGTGTATGTGTGTGGGGGGTGAGGGGGTGAGAGGGGTTAGTTTCAACGTGCGTGCGGGTTTTGGCGATCGGTCCAATCGGACTTGCCAGCAGTCCTGGAGCGAGGGGGGTTAGCCTGAGGGGAGGGGGGTTGGGGGGGGGGGGGATAGGCTAGGGGGTAGCGGGGATGAGCTCCCTCCCCTTGCAAATGCCTCTTTTCTCAAGTCACTCCTGTCTGGCCCACCTCCCCCCAGGC
>NW_003307605.1:269601-286380 GCF_000143455.1 Volvox carteri f. nagariensis | reverse complement strand
CCCACCTCCCCCCCCCCCGCGCACATTTCTACGCATACAGCCGCCTCCCCCCTCCCCCGTCCTCCTCTCCCCCGGCCCCCCACCCCACTTTCAGACTGTGTGGATGTTCCGACGTAAGGCCTGTCTGGAGCTGACACACAACTGGGGCACCGAGTCCGACCCCGCATTCGCCGGCTACCATAACGGCAACTCGGATCCGCGGGGGTACGGACACATCGGCATTTCCGTACCGGATGTGTATGCGGCGTGCAAGCGGTTCGAGGAGTGAGTGTGGTTGGGGGGGGGTGGGGGGGCGGGGGGCTACCCCCCACCTTCCCCCGTGTCCGGTGACAGCGGCCACATGGGGGGGGTGCATGTGCCGTCTTGGGGGAGGGGAGGGGAGGTTGTACAAGTTCTGTGTACCCGCCCACCCACCCAGCCCCCGGGCCGCATGGGCAACACCCCTCTCCCCGGATGGCAAATGTACGGTAGGCAGTACCAACAACAACACATCGCCGTGTTTGCAGGGGTAAACACCACAGACGCCCCAAAACCTCTTTTTCTCCCCCTCCCCCCCCCCCACACACACACGCGCAGGTTGGGAGTGGAATTTCAGAAGAGGCCAGACGACGGCAAAATGAAGGGTGAGCTATTCAGCGAAAGGGGGGCAAACTGCTGCCTGCTGCTTTCGTCTGCCCCTCAGCTGTATCTCTGTCTGTCCGTGTGTGTCGTGCGATGCGTTGACTTTGACTTTGATGTTAATGTTGCGGTCTATCTACCTACCTCAGCTCAGATTACCCCCCCCCTCCCCCCCCCCCCCCAAAAGAAGGTCTGGCCTTCATCCGCGACCCCGACGGCTACTGGATAGAGGTCCTCAACGCAGACAACTCCCGCCAGTTCGCCACGTGGGGCAAGTAAAAACACACACGCGTGTGTGTCTGTATGTCTGTGTGTCCCCATCCGCCAGTTCTGTGGATGCGTGTCGCAGGTGTATATGTGTATGTGTGTGTGTGTATGCCTTCATGCCGGGCCGCGGCAAACCAACACATCCGCATCGTCGTCCGGGGGGGCGGTGGGGGCAGTCGCCCGCATCAGCGGCAGTGGCGGATCCAGAATCCAGATCCCACCGGAGCTGTCTACCCGTGTGGTCCCCTGTGTGTGTGTGTGTGCCAAAACGTGTGTGCATGGCCGCATGTACGGCACTCTGCACCTGGCTGTCCCTTAGGAGAGGGGAGGGGGGGGGGGAGAGGGGAGGGGGGTGACGGATTTACTACGTGGACTCCTGATTAGGCTATGGGACGTCCGCGGGGACGCGGGGAAGCGGGTCTCAGTGGGCGGGGCGGGGGTGGAGGGTTAGAGTGCGGCAGCACGCTGTACAGCAGGATGGGGCAGGAGGTGGTCAGCGGGGCAGGACCAGAGGAGCGGACTTGAGGACCGCGGCGTGTATGTGTGTGTGTATGTGTGTGTGTGTGTAGGCACGAGCAACAGGAGTACTAGCAGCATTAAGGTTGCAAAGGCAGTGGGGGGGAGGGGAGGGGCAGCGGAAGGGAATTTGGGCGGCGGATCTGGAAAAAGGAGGGGCGAGGGGTGTAGGAGACGCTCGCAATAGCCGCCTTTGCTCTGTGTGCGTGTATGTATGTATGTATGTATGTATGTATGTATGTATGTATGTATGTATGTATGTATGTATGTATGTATGTATGTATGTATGTATGTATGTATGTATGTATGTATGTACGTATGTATGTACGTATGTATGTATGTACGTATGTATGTGCTGCGCTGGGAGGTGGGGGGCTAACAGCACGTAAATATTCACATCGCGGGGTCGGTCGGCGGCGCAATCCAACCAAGCTGTTCCTGTCGGCTGTTTTGTCGGAATATGCTTGCGAAGGGTCTGTTCGGTTTTCGCGGCGGAAGGGGGTCTCGCAGGTTTTTGGCGCATTAACTAGGAAGATGAAGAATGAAGAGATCTATTATCGGGGGTTGCTCTTGTCTGTCTGTCTGTCTGTCGCGTGGTCGACCCGGTGGGGGGTTCCGCGGGGGGAAGGGGGGAGAGGGGAAAGCTGTGGCGGCGGTTGCGGGTCGACTGCTCCCCCCCTCCACCTGGGAGCCCTAGGGCAGCTCTTGACGTGTGTGCGGCGGCGGCTTCTACGACCTCCTGGCTGATGACACCAGCTGGGTGGCCAGAGCTGGTGAACTCGTAGTTGGGCTCCCGGATATCCCGGCTTCATGTACGGGTGGTGGGAGGGGACAACGGGCTAGCTGTGCATGTTGTTGAACACACCCGCTTCTTAATCTCACTCCTCCGCTATGGTTCGCTTCACGCACGCTCTTCCAACTCCTGGCTTGTGTTTACTCTCCTGCTTTCACAAAGGCAACTGCGAAATGTCGTTCGTTGACGGACAGATACGCACATCGTTAACAAAACAGGCGGTTTAAAATAGACAGACAGGGGCACTTAGACACGTGTGTTAACTCTGGTTCTCAAACACCCCGCTGCTCTCCTTTATAGATCGAGTTACACACACACATAAACATACATACATATATACATACATCCACTGAGAAGTTGACTAGGGTGACTGGATGAGGGTGCCCCGAAATACCGGGGAAGGCAGGGTTTCACAGGGTAGCTGCCACGGGCGAAGATACACCCCCCTGTTTCACACATCATACATACATACACACATCATACATACATACACACATCATACATACATACACACATCATACATACATACACACATCATACATACATACATACATACACACACATCCCTGCCAGCCAAACCAGCCGCAACCCGCCCCTTGGTGGTGGGGCCGTACACCACATACCCCTGAAACACCACACTGCTTGTGTGCGATCAGCTTCCACCACATACATACATACATACATACAGGATACAGACATCCTCGTATGCCACCATGTCCATATCTACACATATACATACACACGCACTCATCTGACAGCACACACACACACACAACCCACACACACCAGGCCAAGTAGTCAGTACTTCCGAAACCTCTCCTGTACGACACATTCCTAAAGGCAGCAATACGGCAGCGATACGAAGAATGACTAACAAGTTCACATCACCGTCCTTACCTATCATCGTTGTGTGGTGGTTGTGGTGGTTATGTTGTTGGGAGTGGTAGTTGGTATATCCCACCACCACCGCCAACTTAGCTTCTGCCAGTCGAGCAGTAGAAGCCGCCAGCAGCCCACGCAGCCCGCACAGCGGCATATCGCGATAAGGAAGGCGCCACCAGACGCTAGCAAATACTAGTGGCCAACCAGCCAGCCAGCCGGGCAGGCACAGACACGTAAACCCCCACACACCCTTCCCCCCCCCCAACACCCCACCTCAAGATAGCAGCAGCCCACCCGGAAAGGAACCGCCCCCCGCCCCGGTGGCGCCTCCCGACGACCTACTCGGCCGCGGCCCCCCCCCCACACACACACACCCGCCCGCCCACCTAGTAACCTAGTACACCATCTACACAAACAACACTGACCCGCACCTGCCCGCATGCATAGGGCCCACCGCGGGGCAACATATGCCTTCCTCGCTTCCCGTACCATCACCACCATCACCACCACCTAGACATTCGTCTTCCCCTGACCCCGCCTCCCCCATTTTGAGGTACCCAACCCCCATCTGGTTTGGGTTGTGATCCACCACCACCACCACCACCTCCAAACACTCAAACAACTAAACCTCAAGTACCCCAACCACGGCCACATTTTCCATACACCCTACCCCTTCCTCCCAGCCTATCGCCTCTATCACAAACCCAACCCCACCCCCCTGACCGCTGACCCCACCCCCCTTCTACTTGGTTTGGAAAATGTTCTGCACCATGGCCCCCTTCCCGATCCCCCTCGCGGCCCGGTCCAGCTCCTCCACCTCCCCCCGCCCCAGCCGCCAGCCCAGCGCCCCCAGGTTCTCCCGGGCCTGGGGGAGGTCCTTGGCGCCAGGGATGGGGACGGCGCCCTTCGCCATGCACCAGTTGATGGCCACCTGCAGCAAAAGCGGGGTTACGGGGGGTTACGGGGGTTACGGGGGTTTGGAAGTGGGAAGGGGTAGGTGGGGGGTGGACAGTAGTGGTGGGTGTGCCTTGGGGCGGTGGATGGGCCCGTCACTCCCCCCCTTTTTGCCCCTCCCCCCCCTTGCCAGATCCTCCCCCCCACCTGCGCCGGTGTCTTCCCCCGCTCCCTCGCCACCTCCTCCACCACGCGCATCAGGGGCTCCACCTCGGGCAGCAGCTGCCGGAACAGGGCGCCCCGGGGGCCAGGAGGCAGGGAGGGGGAGGGGGAGGGGGAGGGGGAAACACGACCACCCGCAGCCTTCGTCGTCTTTCCGTTCAGAGAGTACTTGCCTGCGCGTGTGAGGGGGCGAGGAGGCGAGGAGGCGATAAGGGGGGGGGGGAGGTCGCTGATGATGTGGACTCGGCTGCTTGCGGGGCGTGACTGGTTCGTTGGTGGTTGGGATTTCCTGATGTAGCATCACTGATGTATGTATGTATGTTTGTTGTTACAGGGTGGTATAGCTTCACCAGCGGCCCCCTTTCCCTTGGAGGCAGTTCCCTGCTCTCCCTTGCGAGAGGGGCACCCTAATCCGTTTAACCCATCCGACTTCAGAGTGTATTCGTTGGGTTCAGCAACTCACCACCAGCATCCAACCAAATCTAGCGGATCAACGGCGCCTCAACTTAGTTCCTGGTCAGCTCGCAAGTGAATGTATGTATGTACATATGTATGTCCTGTAGGATCGTTCCAAGTTACAAGGTTCCCGCGCAAGTGTTCCAAACTACAAACATACACACAAACACGCACACGCACACCGAAGTCACACCGAAGTCACACCGAGGTCCCCTCACACACCGATTCATGTACCCCCCCACACACACACAACAGCACCTTTATACCGCCTGATCCGCCGGCCCAGGATCGCCCCCTTAACACCCCCCCACGGAACTCCGGTAGCTACCCGGGGGGTTCTCCTTCCGCTTCTTGTGTCACAAGAGGGAGCCCCGCTTGCTACACTCACCTTCTCCACGGCAGCACGAAAACCCCTCCCCTCACCCCCGTTCATTCACCCCCCAATACACCCCCCAATACACCCCCCAATACACACACACGCGGACACCGCCGTACCGGAGAGCAGCCCCAGAGCCAAGGGGCTGTAAGCGATGACCGTCACACCTAGGTCGTCACAGAGCGCCTGGGGGGAAAGGGGGTGGGGGGAAAGGGGACACATACACATACACATACACATACACGCGCACAGAGGGGAGGAACGTGACGGGAAGGCAAACGGAGCCTGACTATGACACGCGCTAGGTTGTACGGCAGGGTTGAGGTTGAGGACACACGGGGGGAGGAAGCGTACTTTACGGGAAGTACCGCGCGAATGTGGCGCGAGGGGCTGAGGTGTTTGCGTGAGGGGGTGGATGTGGTTCCGGGTGACCTCCAGGCAGGGGCGGGGCCTCCTCCATCGGAGGACACCCCACCCCACCCCCTCACGTCTGATGAGCCGAGCGTACTTCTGAGGTGCAGGAGGGGGCCGGACACACGCCCTCTAGGGGTGGGGGCGCTGAACCACACGGAGTGAGTTTTGTGCGGCCGCGCCGCCCTCCGGTGAATCCAGAATTCCACTTTCCTGAGAGGCGCCCCCCGGCCGGTGGGCTCACTGAGTGCCCGTTAGGGGGGGCTGGTTGGTCCATTGGCCCCACTGCCGCCACCGACCCGAGGAACCGACCCGCTGCTGCCACTGCCGCTGCCGCACCTCCAAACCCCCATGTAAAATGGGAACGAAGTGCCCCGCACTCCCACTCGCACCAGCAATCGCATTCCGGCTGCTTTGCGTCCTTGGCGTGCGTGCCGTCCCTCCCCTCCAGCACACCACCACCACCGCCCCGGTCGCCGATTCGTACGTGTACGGCATGCAAACCCCCCGGGGCCCCCTGGGGGAGCAATAGAGCTCGCGACACCACAAGCTTGCTTCTTGTGTGTACAACTTGCCGTACGATTGTACGAATACCCGCGCAAATCGGCCCTCAGAGGCCGCGGGCTTTCCCACACCCCTCTGACAACCGCCGTACACCCACCTTGAGGTCCTGTTGTGCCGTACCCCAGCTCAGAAGGGAAAACTGAATCTGCAGTAGCAGTAGCAATAGCAGTAGCAATAGCAATAGCAGTTGCAGCCGTACATGGCGAAATCACAGCAGCAGCGGCAATGCCAGCAAGCAATGCCATGCGCCACATACACTCTCACGATAGGGCCCCGCGACGTTTTCCATGATCAACATTCCTAGGTCCCTTGCTGTACACCTCCACACCCCCACCACACCCCCACCACACACACACCCCACATCCCCACCACACACCGCACCTGAACCCGCCCCTTCCCTCTACTCGCCCCTCCCCGCTCTCGGGGGCGGCAGAGCCGGGCTACCTGCCCCTCAACCCCCACCCCAGTCACCTCCGCCCCCTTTCCGTACCGTCCCCTGAGGCCATTGGGGTTCGTGTCGCCTCTTGTTGTCACCCCCACTGCCTTTCCCAAGCCCCCTCTTAACCCCGATACACACATACATACGCACGTACACACCTGTGCTGACGCCAGCGGCACCCCCCTCTTGGCAAGTGCCGCGTGTATCTTCTTGAGCTGTTGAGGGCCGTAGTTGCTCACCCCCACCTCCCGAACCAGCCGCTGCTCGTAGCAATCCGCGAGACCCGCCTGGAGAGCTAGCTCCTGTGGGGGGAGGTGTAAGTCCGTACGGGGGGAGTTGGGGGGAAGGGGGGGAGGGAAGGTCTTTGTGTCTTAATCATCCCTGGCATCCTCAATTCCTGATCGCCACCGAACCGACTTACCATCCCGGGTATGGTCCGCCCTGGAGAATGGAGTTCAAATATGTCTGTGTGTATGTGTGGGGGGTTTGGGGAGAAGGAGATAATGTTGCGGTTCGGATTCGATTGCGACGCGCGACCGTTTCCCCCTCCCCGTCCTCCCCCGCCCCTCCCCCCCCTTGGAGGGCAGATATCACCTCGGAGACCCCGCCCTCGCAGCCACTCTGGGGGCAGCCGCTCACCATAGGGCCTCCCTAGACCGCTAGACATATCCCCAGTTGTCCACCGACCTGCAGCGGTTGGTAGTTGGCGGTTGACCAGTGGAGTTGGCCAACAGACAATTGCTCCAGCCCAAGGCGTTTCAGCGAGCCCCGGCAGGCGGCCACCATGTTGCCGGGCAGCACCCGCCAGGGGTAGGCCGCGAACTTGGTGGCGATGTGGACTCCGTCCCGAACTCGGTCAGAGCCGGGATACTCGCGGGTGAACTTGCCGAGCAGCAGCTCGCTCTTGCCGTTGAGACGACCGGTTCCATAGGAATCAGCGGTGTCAAAGATGTTGATGCCGTTGCTCACCACCAAGTTAAACAGCTCCTGCAGCTCCGGGTCTTGGCTTTCATCGTAGCCCCACAAAAAGCGATTGCCCCAAGACCACGTGCCTAAGCCCATCGGGCTAACTTTGAGTTTGCCAAGGGGAACCAGTTCCGACGGACGATACAGTGGTCGCTCGGTGGGGCCCAATGGCGCAGATGGCTTTGAACGTCCGGGGAGCAGCTGCTGCCAGAAAGCACGGATGGTAGCGGATGATCTGCGGCTGTATCTATGAGTTTTCACATCATTTCTTGCTTGCTGCCTATCCCTGAGCTGAGTATGCTGCTGGCCGCAGCGGTTAAGCTGCACATGCATTTTTTGGGGGTAGCGATGTTTGCGATCTTATATAATGTGCCGGTGCTCAGTCAAGATAGGAATGTATTACCGCCCGCTCGCGGGCGAGTGAGGGTTGAACGTCTCATGCAAAGCTTACTGTGCCCGTCCGTACAGTTATACGCACTACGCAAAACACCATGATATAAGGTCTGTCTGTCATGGAGATAGATGATCTGTGCGGACTTGCACAGATTGTACACAAACATCTGCACGCGGTAACGCACGCTGATAGCCGAGTAGTAAGCCTGAGGTCGCTTACCCTTGTTACTGTTTTCTCTCGCAGATGGGATTCATATCACCTTTCTCCTTTTCCTTTTCTGTTTCGTTCTTCTCTTTGGCTACGCTAGAACTCGCTGTCTATGAGCCTCCTGGCTCGTTTGGGTCGTACGAGCTCTCTCGGGCTTGTGACATAACATGACACAAGCACCTCTTGGCATTATGTAATGATTGATGTGATTTATTGATAGGCCTGGTGGGATACTATGATTGACACCGCAGCCAAGCTTTGAGTGCTGAGCCCGCGACCATGGATAATCTAGGGGACCTAACGACAACGCTTCCCGAGACAGCGGAAGTCAATCCCATACCACCCACTTCCTTTCCAGTATGCACAAGCTCGCGGGTACCACCCACTGTGCGGCAACGCAACTTCACGGCGCAGACTCATGACGCAGCGCTACATTTTCAGATTCTTGACCTCGGCCGCCAATATTTCGTCTGGGTGTCCGCCGTCGGCCCAAAGCTGGGGAACCTGTATCTGGCCATCAAGACCCCGGCGGTGAGCTGGCGATAGCGCCCATGAGAAGGGCCCTCCCCGCCCTGTATCTAGGTGTTGGGTGGATCTGCAAACGCAGAATTGTTTTCACTTGATCAGCTATGTCGCATGCATATTGAGGGGGAGAGAGGTTTAATAGCTAGGAACTGCGCCAAGTTTCTTCTCCCCAGTCCCCCACCGACTGCGTCTGACGGTGGCCGAGTCTGCACTCCGCGAGGGAAAAGCGACCCTTACGCAGACCTCAGGCCCATCCCGGGGAAATGCAAATGCCACGTGGATGAGGGCTTCTGGCGGCGATTCATTCCCGTCATCCCCTCACTTCCGCCCTCTGGCCTCCGCCACCCTGTCTGCCCTGGTGGTGATAACGTTGTGTCGGCCCCTACCGCCACCACCACCACACACACACACGCACACACAGGACAAGATACCTGCCGTGGCGTCGCTGCTGCCTTTTGCTGGTGGTGGCGGAGGTGGAGGTGGTGGCGGAGGTGGAGGCGGAGGTGGAGAGGACTCAGCCATGGCGCAGCGGCTGGGTACGTATGTGTGTCGGTATGTGTGTATGTACGTATGTATGTCTTCTTTTTCCCCCACTTATCTTTCATGCCTGCCTGCTCCATCCCAGCGCTCGTACCCCTCCACCCCTACCCCCTCCTCCCTTCGCACATAACTCCCACCCTCTCCCTACCCTACCCCACACCCACCCACCCACCCACACCCGCACTCACCGCCACAGCGCTAAAGCTGGGTAAGCCGGTCGTGTGCTCGTGCAACTTGCCACAGAATGCGCCGCTGCTGCAGGTAGGTGTGTGTGGGGGGGGATCTGTCTGTCTGTCTGTCTGTCTGTCTGTCTGTTTGGGGCACCCAGAGGGGGAGCACAAGCCACGTGTGTGGAAGGTGGTGGACACCCCCCACCTTCCCACCTTCCCGGTGGTGGCGGCCACCTAGAGCGGGGACTGCTATTTCACCTGGCGGAGTAGTGATGAAGAATCCTGTTACTGCTACTGCTGCTACTGCTACTGCTCAGGCGGTTGCGGAGAGGCGGCTGCTTCAGGAGCTTCAGGCCATGATCCAAAATGAGGACTCAGCAGTCGCAGCAGGGGCAGCAACTGAGGCAGAGGCAGAGGCAGGGGCAACCTAAGGAGGGGGAGGATGCTTCTGAGGGTGGGGACAGGAGGGAGGAGGGAGGGAGGGCGGGAGGCGATGTGCATCTCATTATTGCGCACCCACCCATCCACCCACTCCCCCCGGGAAAACGATTAGACATGCGACATGACCCGGCAGGACGCGATACGACACGAGGTACGGTAGAAAGGAGCTAAAGTGTCGGATGTACTAGTGTACTTTCCCGCAGACAGACGTACAGGCGTACAGACACGCCTAGATACCTACAAACCATACACAAGCACACATAGCCGTGCGACACATTCTTGTGGTGGTGGTGGTGGTGGTGGTGGCGGTGGTGGTGGCGGTTGCCTGGGAAAGGCCCCCCTGCCGCCCTGTGCGATGGCGGGATTCATGTGCCCAGACCTAGTCATGTCCGTCTGTCTGTCTGTCCGTTGTGCATCCCGCCGTACGGACTGGCCTGCCGGTATTGATGGGTTGATGGATGAAGCTTTAAACGGCGATGCGGATTTGGGCCCGCCGTGGGGCTTCCCCTCCCCTCCCCTCCCCGGGAACGAATGTCCGTCTGAGTTCGCGTTCGGTGCCTTCGTGCGCCTTTGGGAGAGGCCAGACCCCTTCCAGCCCCCCTACCCCCCGCGCAAGTTCCCAACAGCTGTGTGGTATTGTGGGGTGCTGGCGGGGATGGGGCTGGGGGTTTTGGTGCCGGCGGCTGTCCGCGGCCCTGTCCGCGGCTGCAGGCAGTGGCACCAATGTTTTTACGTGTGCGATATGACACGGGCCTCTGGTCATGGATGTGCATCTCAGCATGGCGATTTGGTCGGCTGGAACATAGCGATGGGGTGAGGGGGAAGGGAGGGAAGGGGAAGGGGGAGGTGCGTGTGTATGGAGAGCGGGTGGTCAGTGGGTGGTGTGTCATCCACTCACCCACTCATCCCTAGTGTCCCCCGCAACTTGGAGGTCGGTTGCTTGCTGGGGCGGGGTGGGGGGAGGGGTGGTACGGGTGGCTAGGCGGATGCGGGGTGAGCCCTGCCAGTGGGTCTGGTGGCAGTGGCGGCGGCGCAGGTGCACGTGGGAGGTGGAGGCGAGGCTGTGACGAGTTTCGTGAGGGGGAGGGGGGAAAGGGGGTTGCAACGACGGGGTTGTGATGGGGTGCGTGCGTGCGTGTGTGATGAGGGGGACCTGCGAAGTGAGGTCCCGTGGGGAGGGGGTTGTGGGGAGGGGGGTCGCTGCTGCGGCGGCCCGACCGGCGGCCCGGCTCCTCCTTGTGTAAGGCGCTGGCTTTGCTTGGCTGCTGCTTGTCGGCTGTCCAGCACTACTACCATGGCGTTCAGGGGAGGCTGTCACTGTCTGTTGGTAGAAATGTGCAGAGCGGACAGTGACAATGACTCGTAGTGGCTTGCCTCGGGCGCATGTAAGCCATGACGCCGTCGTTGATTGGTTTCGGGTTTAAGACCGTAGCCCATGGTGCGCGTGAACCATGGTGCATGCTCAAGATAACTACTTCATGAGATAAGGTTCTTACGTAGGGGTTTAAGGACATAACCACGTGTGTCACAGACGGACGGGAATGGGTGATCCGTTGGGGTCCTATGCAGCCCTGAAACGTTTCGCATAGCGTGCAGCGGTTCCTGAAACAGTGGACCCACAAAACTAGCTCATACAATGCCCACATTCTAACAACTCAGTACAGGCCGCTGACTGCAACGGCATAATTAAAAGTTTGCAAGGAAAGTTCATAAACCCAATTTACAGGAAGTGCAGGAAGGGCTTACTAAAAGAGCAGTTTAAATTGGAAGTAGTTTCATCATAGAAGCACCTGCAACAGGATGATGATGGGTGGCTTCCCGCTCCGAAGCATCGTCGTACCCGACGACTCTTGGAAATTCCCGCACTTGCAACCTTTGATATAATTAACCAGTTCCCAGTTATTGCACCAAACACAAAAACGCATTTTTGTACTCATTCTTCGTATCTCCTCGCGTTGTTCACGTCAAGTTACTTCGTTTCCACTTTGGGCCATCCATAACCAAGCATTGCGGTGCAATGGATCTTAGGGCTCAGGTGAGCTCTTCTCTTACAGCTACCCTCATTTTTCGTACCGCTGCTCTGATGCTGCCGCAACTAGCATCCGGCTATAGTTGGGTCTATACTTACACATATCCTGCTCTCCTGTTCCAGGTTCGCAACTACAACATGACTCTGTCAAACAATAAGACACCGCCGCCGATTAAGACGGAAGGCAAGACGGAAAACCAGCACGTAAAGTCGCTTCAGTCGTTGAGCAACGGAAACGAGGTCCCCTATGATGCAACGCTTCGAACTGTTATTCATGAGGGCTCACGGACACCAAAGCTGCCACCGCGGCAAACCCAAAAGCACCCGGTAGGTACTCCAGCAGCGTGCTCGAGCGGCTTTACAGGTGCACGTTGATATGCGCCTTCTGATTTAAAGTCAGGTACTGATATGTTACGAGCATCATAGCGTTGGTCTAGTTTTGTTCTCGGCGTTCTCGCGAGGATTCATTGAAGCATCCAAATTCTATGCCATCCGCAGCCAATGACGATTGCCCCCTATTACTTTAATCCGTGCAGGGGTATATTCGGAACGAGAGCGGCGGCTTCTTTACGTCATAGTTTTTCGTGTACTCATGTTCGTACATAGAGCAGTGGTTGAGTGTGACAAAGAATTGTGTTCATGGAACCACGTGGCATATGGGTATTATCCTAGCCTATTAGCGTGACCATAACAGAGCGTATTAATGTAGTCGGCAGTGTCGTCGGACAGCATAGGGTGTGTCGTCTTTGGGATAACTTGTGTTTGGGGGGGTGGGGTAGTGACAGCAGGATCGCTTGTTGACTTTGGAAACTCTTGGACCTATACGATATTTAGCATGCCTGCAGTCGGAATGAGTCAAACGACGCAGGGATGCAATCCAGCAGGTGTTGAGGCACAGGCAGGCGGTGGTTTCATTTGAGTCCGGGTGATGTGCGGGCTTCAGGATCGTGGCTTGTGAGCCACGGTAAGGCGTTTTGGCATTGCTTGTCATATTACTGGCATATGTAATCATTAACGACGCGGACAGGGTAGCCGCCCCAGACCATCGCATTTGTAAAGGGGATATGGAGACGGTTAGCGCCAAAAGAGCTGTTCAAGCAGGTCTCGCCACGCGTTTCCAGAAGTTGGCCGTGTGTCACAGGCGCGCACGGAAAGAGGGAAAGAAGGGAGCTGTGCCGCTGTTGTCACCGCTAGCACTGAACGAACAGCAGCTTACAGGAAGCTCATACATGGCTCAGCAGTCCACAGCAAAGTTTCAATATTTCAAACCCAAAGGCCGGATGCAGCAGTGCGCGCACTGTTGCCTACCTGAATTTCCCCCTTTATATGCATACCGACGAATTCGCTACTACACATCTCTGTAAATTAAAGGACGGAGCAAAAGACTTCAAACAATACAACAAAGCGCATGTGACGCATACGATAGACGACGGGCCCACGACTGGCCACGTTCTCTTAACCCCCAGGACTTATATGACTTGCTGCCGGCCGAGTACGTGTCTCATCTCTTTTAATTGCATTCCATTATCTTAAGCGCCGCCGCGTCGCTCTTTTTCACTGCGCGCAACGTAATGCACGCAGAGGCCAAGCGGGGTGACGCAAGCGCACGAAGGTAGCACGGCAGCAGAGAAAACCACATCGTGCCCAACCAGAACGAAAAAGGGGTATTGTGCCCATTTAAAGGTCTTGTCAGCAAATATCTTTTTTATTATCCGCACACGCTAAAGCTCCAAGGTGACTTTTCGTAATTGGAAGCCGACAAGTGGACGCGTCCTTTGTTCGTAGCCAACAACTGAAGCCCTGTGTACAACTGCGCAATTCAATCCCTCTTTAATCAGCGCCGGTAAAACTTGCCGACATAGCAGTTAAAAATTATAATATTAAGGCATATGCCCACTGGTCCCATTGCAGTTCGCGCGCTCGCAGAGCTTGGGATTAGTTGGCTTGCGGAGGGAGCTACATGAGCCAGCTAACAGCGCGAAACGACCTTCGGTCCTTCCTACGAGTCACTCAGGAAACCACAACACGTACACATATACACACATACACACGTACACATATACATACATACACACACCGCCAATACGCTTCTCCTCCGAATGTTCTCTTTCAGATCCTCCCCCCCGTCGTGGGGGCTCCCCCCTCTGGGCCCCCTGAGCCCCCTACTCCTGCGGCCTGCCGCCGCCGCCGGACTGCGCACGCTGCTCGCCATCACCCTCGTCCTGACCTCCTGCTGCTGGGCCGTCTTCCTGACCGCCTTCCTGCTACTGCCCACTCGCCTCAACCGCCTCATCAACGATATGGCTGCGGCCTCCCCGCACTCCAGCGTGTACTACCAAGCGCCATCATCATCACCATCATCGGCCGCAGCCGCCGCCTCCTGTAACGACGATGACGATCCTTCCTCCCCCGCCTCCCCCTCCTCCCACTCGAGCTCCTCCTGCTGCTCAAGCTCGGGGGCCCCCTGCTCGGATGACAACGACGGCGGCTCAAGGACCAGTAGCAACAGCAACAGCAACAGCAGCAGTAGCAGTAGCAGTTGCAGCAGTGGCAGTAGCAACAGCCGCCAGCAGCGCCCAAGTACTGCTGCTGCTAATCCTCCGCCTGGCCTCAGGCCTCCAAGCCACAGCTACCCCCCTAACTGCCCCGGGAAGGAGGTGCAGCAGCAGCAGCCGCAGCCGCAGCAGCAGGAGGAGGGTGACGGTGAGGGTGAGGGTGAGGCGCTCAGCCCGGCTGGGACGGATGGAGACCAGCACGACGGCAGCTCACCCGCCAGTGATTCTTCTGCTGCTACTGCTTATGCTACTGCTGCTACCACCGCTACAGCTGATGCCGCGGAGGGCTCGGAGGCACCGAAAGGGCAACCGGGTGGTGGCGCTCCTCTCCTCCTCCACCACCACCACCATTACCACCACCACAATCACTACTTCCACCATAAGACGGCCATAGGTGATGTCGAGAGGACGGCGGGAAATACACGCGCTGCTGCGATACAGACTTCGCCGCCATCACCGCCGCCGTCTTCGGCGCCGCCGCCTCATCTGCAGTATCTCCGCCTTCCGATTTGGCCCCACCAGCGCCAGCGCCAGCACCAGCGCCAGCTGGGAGTGCCGGGCAGGGGGCGGGAGCCGGAGCAGATCCATGTCCGTCAGGGGCCGCCGTCCGCACCCTCCTCGGCGACATCGGCGACGTCGGCGTCACCGCGCTGGGGTTCCGGGAACCGCGGGACAAGTACGACCCCGCCGGGGGGGTCGCTGACGGAGGAGGTCGGCGGGTGTGATGACGGCGGAGACCGCCGCGGCGGCGGCAGCTGCGGCGGCGGCGGCGGGACAGTGGTGTCGTTCGACGAGTGTATCCGCAAGTACGGCAACGTGCCGTCGCTGCGTGTGCTCATCATGGTGCGCGGGTATGGGGGGCAGGCAGTTGGTTGAGCAACGAGCATGACCGTTGCCATGCAAGGAACTTCACAACCGCTAACAGATACCGCACGTCTAGGCAGGAGAGCTGCCAGTGTGGAAAGCTGTGTACGGCAGCCGCTTACTCCTACAGGCCCACTCTCCCCTCTTGCCTTTCCCCCCTTCCCCCCTCCCCCTCCCCCTCCCAACATCACCCAACACAGGTCGCCGGCACGCGGGGAGACGTGCAACCTGCAACCGCCCTGGGTGTACGGCTGGCGAGCCATGGCCACCGGGTACGACTGGCCACCCATCCGCCGTACCGTGATCTCGTGTACGGCGCCGGTCTGGAGTTCTTCCCTCTGGCGGGGGACCCCCGGCGCATGATGGAGCTGACGGTGAAACACAGGTAGGTAGGTCGGTCGTGTGGGGGCGGGAGGGTTGGGAGGAGGGGGGTGAGGGAGGGAGAGGGGGCCACCCCACCCCACCCCACCCTAGGGCCCTGAGGGCACCGAGACGGCCAGGTGTGTTCGGAGGAGATAGATATCTTAAAACGCACTTCTGCTCACTCACTCATTCGCGCGTGATGTCCCCACAAGCTCGCTATTTGCTTCACAAGCGGCCGGCCAGCAACACAGGCGAAACGCAAATCATTAACAACCGAGATGCGTGTCTCGAATAAAGGAGTAAAGGCATCAGCATGCGGCAACCTAGCAGCGTGCTCCAGCAGCTTTCTCAAACGGCAACTCCACTCGGGTTAAGTTCAGCCATCTGAATGCGGTTCTAGTTGCTTCCCACCCCCACCCCCCATGGGGGGAAATCATCATGGGTAGAGCGCAGAGCGCAGACAGCCCCTCATGGCGCCATGAAGACATGGGCGCCTGGTGCCAATAAAGTTCAGAAAGTATTGGCCCTAGCCCCCCCTTTGGGCCCGCCCTTGGGCCCCCCCTTGGCCTCCCCCTTGCCCCCCCCTTTGGGCCCCCAGAACGGGTTTTCCGGTGCGGCATCCTACCTTGATGTTATCGCTCGTAGCAATACACACACATACATACATACATACATACATACATACATACATACATACATACATACATACATACATACATACATACATACATACATACATACATACATACATACATACATATGTATGGATGAGACCAAGCTTGACTAAGCTGCTACTATGACCGTCGGCCAACCGCGGCCGTGGCCACCGACAGCGACCTCAATTGTTTGAGCGTAGTTATGGTTATCTAATTAGCCTGAAAATGTCGCAGAGGCGACCAGCAGTGGCTGTTAGCCGCGGCAATGTTCAAAATGGCCGCCAGCCGACCTCAGCCGCGAGACCGCAATCCATACCGACCAAAAAGATAAAGGCCGTCAGTGGCTTTTACGGAACAAATGAAGGCTTGGCTTTCTACAGAGCCACACTAGAACTGGAACCGATCGTGGTGACAGTCCGGTGGCCAGCGGGCTCAGATACGGGCGACATCATCGCGCAAATATACGGTCCATTAGGACTTCAAATTCTGGCAACAATTGGCCAAATCTTCCGCAGCAACCAGGAGTTCAACCGTTGGGGAGGCCCTCGCATTCAAAAACGGTTGCTTTATCCGATGGGAAGGGAACGGCACATTGTGATGGAACTCTCCATCCTTGTGCCAAAAGGAGGTT
>NW_003307605.1:259926-262416 GCF_000143455.1 Volvox carteri f. nagariensis | reverse complement strand
CCTCCCCAGCCCGGGAAGATCGTCGGGCTCCCGGTCGCCCAAGTCCTGGTAGCGAGCTCTCTGAGATGCTCGGTTCGTTCGGTCGGCAGGAAGAGCCCCCCAGTTGCGACTTCGTTTATGTTAGGAGACCAACGGGCATAGATCCCGTCTAGTTGGAGCGCCAAACAAGCGCTGTTGCGTGCCGGCCGTCGTTTCCCGTGCGGCCTGACCCGGGGGCGGAGTGCATGAGACTAACCAGCCGTATGCACCCGCCCCCCGCGCTGTGCTTCGGCCCTGGGCCCCCGGCTTTTCAGCCCACAGTGTAATCAACGTCATACATACATACATACATACATACATACATACATACATACATACATACATACATACATACATACATACATACATACATACATACATACATACATACATACATACATACATACATACATACATACATACATACATACATACATACATACATACATACATACATACATACATACATACATACATACATACATACACATACACATACACATACACACTCTTTGTATTGTGAGAGGAATTCGGGAGATTGAGGGAAGAGGTTCCCACGTACTACACGCCTTCTCCTGAAACTATTTAAAAACCCTAAGAAAACCGAAAACCCCACCACCCCAGGGGCATGTTGTTTGGCGACCTCCGCGACCTCTCCTGGTTGAGGGGGCAGTACGACATCATCATGGACAGCTGCTGGGAGGCGTGCGGGGGTGGCAGCAGTAAGCGCGGCAGCAGCGGCTGTGGCGAGGATGACTTTCAGGTGGGAAGGGGAGGAGGGGAGGGGGAGGGGGAGGGGGAGGGGGGGAGGGGGAGCGCCGGGGGACATGCACTAAGATGATGAGCTCTCGTTACGCAGCAGGACGTCGACCCATCTCGCTGTCCTCGCTGCAACCCCCTCCCCCTTCACATAGGGCCCCATTAGGCCCTTGGATCCGCGTCATGGGGATATCGGTCCGAACGGTCGTAACCGCCTTAACGGTACCAACCACAATTGAGTTTTGAATTAAAATGCTTGCAGCGCTTGCACTGAGCTGTGAGAATACCCCCCCCCCCACCCCCCTCCCAACAACATTCCCCCCCGTTGCCTTCGCGGGGCTTTTTGTCCCCTTTCCCCTTTTGGCGCCAAATTCATTCCCCAGCCCGTGCTCTCACCACATACCACCCCAGCCGCCAACGCCCAGCCCCCATGTCTAATCGCTAAATCCCAATCACCAACCTCCAATTTCATCCCCCCCCCCCCAACCCCCCGGTGGCCGCATACCTGTGTTACCCGCACCCCCCGGTGCAGCCGGATCTCATCATCAGTACAGCAATCACGTACGGTGCCGTACACTGCGCCGAGGCTCTTGGAGTACCGTTGCACGTCATTTCCACCATCCCCTGGCGGCCCACCCAGGTGTGCATATGTGCGTGCCGGGGGAGGTGCGTGTATGTGTGTATGTATGTGTGTGTATGTATGTGTGTATGTATGTGTGTATGTATGTGTGTATGTATGTGTATGTATGTGTGTATGTATGTGTGTATGTGTGTATGTATGTATGTGTGTATGTATGTGTGTATGTATGTGTGTATGTATGTGTGTATGTATGTGTGTATGTGTGTATGTATGTATGTGTGTATGTATGTGTGTATGTATGTGTGTATGTATGTATGTGTGTATGTATGTGTGTATGTATGTGTGTATGTATGTATGTGTGTATGTATGTGTATGTATGTGTGTATGTATGTGTGTATGTATGTGTGTATGTATGTGTGTATGTATGTGTATGTATGTGTGTATGTGTGTATGTATGTGTATGTATGTATATTGGTCGGGCAGGTGTGTGATCTGCAAAGCGTTCACTCACATACACGTACGGCTACAATGTTCTTTCGTTGCCGCCTGTAACAGCCGTCTCTTACCTTAGCTGTTTTAGCGGAAGTAGAGGGTCTCGTCCACGATTGGCGACCCAGCGTTAGGCGTGAGAAGAGACAAGGGAAGTCGGGATTCGAAGACATACGTCGAGAACGGTGACAGCAAGGTCTTGAACCCTGAACACTAGTATAGTGATACGTTAAGTGTCTGGCCGAAGCACTTCACCTGGGTGGCTTAAATGCGGCCCACCTGCCGCCATCTCCATTCCTGGAGTCTTGGTGCCGTACGCTAGGTTGTGATAGCGTACCAGAAAGTGAGTTCGTACAGTTAACGAGTATGGTTCGTAAATACGGGACCGTACCGTTACTGTGATTAAGCTTTAATAGCTTAAAGATATTCTAAGGTAAATGTAGCTTGCTACATCCCTCCCCCTCAGAAGCGAACCGTCCCGGGAGCGTCACCTTTTCTTGCGAGCAGGTGCTTTCCGTTTCGGTTGTTCTGGGGTGCTGTTCCGGGGTGCTACCGAAGGAGGGGTGGTCAGGACCACTTTCCTTTTTGGTGTAGGTTGCCCGGACTTTGCCGCCAACCGTCGTTCATAGTCGTCAATAGCTTCG
>NW_003307605.1:255633-256574 GCF_000143455.1 Volvox carteri f. nagariensis | reverse complement strand
CCAATGTCGCGATCAGGCGGAAGACCGTTAAGCTCTTCAAATACATCTTTGTATTCGTCAAGCAAACCCTTTAAAGTATGTCAGGGAATAAGTTCGGCCATATTTGTGTGTGTGCCTTTGGCCTTTGTTTCCTGTTCCAGCTCAGATTGTACTAACAAAAGATAGCTTCGTGCTCCTTTTGTTATTTTACGTGCCGCTGCTTTAGCCGACATCGTTTCAACTGTCGTCGCCGCATAGAGTGTCGCGGTGACGTAGTTCATGATAGTGATACCATCAAGGTGATCTTCAGCATTATTGTCCGAAGACCAAAAGGAAGGCTTGAGCGTCCAACTGTCTGTGGGCGACTTGTGGAGCGTAAGCGTCCGCGTTTGGAAGCACATCCGCGCTTTGCGGCGCACCAGCCAATCCGCGCCAAGTATAAGTTCGACTCCGGCGTTAGCTTGCTTTAGCACGAGCAGTTTGACTGTGTCATGAAAGGATGCTATCCGCAACTTGGCGTGTATCAAGCCCTCAATGAGCTCGGAGGATCCGTTCGCGACGCGAACCGAAGAAGTTGAACACGGCCGAATAGCGAGCCCCATTTTGCGAGCTGCCTCGGAGGAGATGAATCCATCAGCCGTGCCCTTGCAGTCAGCACCGGAATCGATAAGTGCGCTGCAAGGCGTTTGGCATAAGAATGCGCCAAAAATCATGGACTGTGAGGAGCCAATACTGTTCAGCTGAACCTCTTTAGCTGGCGGGTCATACCAAAGCTGGATAGGCCACGGGATACCGGGCATTTCCTGACGACTACCATCGTCTGCTTTCTCTAAGAACAGTTTCGTCCCTACGGCATATGTTTTTAGCAGCNTGGTGTCCTGCCGCTCGCATGCGTCTTTCAATTTGAGACCATTTCGGTACTACAAAAACCGCTGAAGTGGTTTCGGGACGCATACGCTGCA
>NW_003307605.1:254733-255505 GCF_000143455.1 Volvox carteri f. nagariensis | reverse complement strand
TTGGCGCCCAATATCGCTGCCATCAGCGATGCCGTAAGCACGTTCAGCACCACGTCGTGGACCCGACTGAGAGGGTCAGCAACGTTGATTCGTCCGGGTCGGTACTCCCATTTAAAGTCGAAACGTGAGAGGCGTTCCAACCAACGAGCTTGTCGTCGAGAGAGTTTATCGGCGCTTTGCTGATCTTGCAAATAGACCAGCGGTTGGTGATCGGTGACTAAAGTGACATCCGATGCACCCTCGAGGTAACAGCGCCACTCTTCAAGTGCTAGGACAGTTCCTAAACACTCTTGGTCCGTGGTCGTGTAGTTGTACTCAGCTCTGCTGAATTTAGAGCTTGTGTACGCGACTGGGCGGTCGTTCTGTAAAAGTACGGCGCCCGTGCCGTGTAACGACGCATCGGACCAGACAGTGAAGGGTTTGTCTAGTTCAGGGAGTTTTAATACTGGTGCGTTGGTTAAGGCAGACTTCACGCCCTCGAAGGAGCCTTGACAGTCCTTCGTCCAGTGGTAGGGCACCTTCGCACTGGTGAGTGACGTGAGGGGGGCCACGAGAGAAGAATATCCTTGGATAAATCTTCGAAAATAATTGGCTAAGCCAAGGAACGAACGCAGCTTTTGCAAGTCTGTCGGTATCGGCCATTCTTTAATGGTTTTGACCTTACGCTCGTCCACTTTCAGCCCCTCTCGGCTGACGACGTGACCCAGGANATGCAGCTCGGTCTGGTTGAACTGGCATTTCGACATTTTTGCCTTAAATTGGTGCTCTCTTA
>NW_003307605.1:252526-254683 GCF_000143455.1 Volvox carteri f. nagariensis | reverse complement strand
TGTAGCGCAGGCCGCGCGGAGTCGGAGTCCGTAGCGCTACCGCCAGGGCCGCTCTCCACCGCACCGGTGTCCCAAAGTTTCCGGACCTCCTCCAGGGTGACCTCCGGCTCTATCGTCAGGGAGTCCAGGGCCGCCTGGAAAGCGGTAACCTGAAGACTCTCTTTCGACAAAATGCCAGCCAAGGAAGACGCAGCCACTTGCTTGATAATCTTGCAAATGGCCACGGACCGTGGATTGGGAGGTGGTGGGCTTGAGGGCGTTGACAGCTTGGAGAGTAACTCCTGGAGTTGCGTCTCCACACGCTGTGAAGAATTGCGTAACGATATAATGTCGTCACGCAGTTCTGCCATCTCTTGGTGCGTTCCTTCCAGGGAACGCTCCAAGGCGCCGACGCGGTTCGGCACTGACTGTCGTAAAGTTTCAACCAAATGCGCTGGCAAAGTGCCAGGCGCTTTGGCTTTGGGAACTTCCGTCGTCGCGTCAACCGCATCATTGCCAGTAGTGTCGAGGGCAGTCGCCACGTTATCAGTTGGCGTCATCGTGTCCTGAATGTCATTATCAACAGGGACAGAGGAAAGGTATTTACGAAGCGAAGCGAAGGATTGTTTCCTTAATTTGCGCTTTTTAATTTTCGCAACGCGAAGTGGGTCCGAAGCGGTTGTAGCATCGGCAGGAATTTGCGCCGTAGTCTTAGACTTCGGTCGCGGAATAGGAACGTGCTTAGCATCGCTCAAAGAAACAGCCTTAGTCTTAGCTATAGGCTTAGGAACCATTTCCAGAAAGTCGAGTCTAAGACTCAGACAATGGGCGAGTAACTGCTGCGGCGCAATGTGAGGCGAGGACCGAACAAATGATCGTCGATACCAAAATGTAACAGCCGTCTCTTACCTTAGCTGTTTTAGCGGAAGTAGAGGGTCTCGTCCACGATTGGCGACCCAGCGTTAGGCGTGAGAAGAGACAAGGGAAGTCGGGATTCGAAGACATACGTCGAGAACGGTGACAGCAAGGTCTTGAACCCTGAACACTAGTATAGTGATACGTTAAGTGTCTGGCCGAAGCACTTCACCTGGGTGGCTTAAATGCGGCCCACCTGCCGCCATCTCCATTCCTGGAGTCTTGGTGCCGTACGCTAGGTTGTGATAGCGTACCAGAAAGTGAGTTCGTACAGTTAACGAGTATGGTTCGTAAATACGGGACCGTACCGTTACTGTGATTAAGCTTTAATAGCTTAAAGATATTCTAAGGTAAATGTAGCTTGCTACACTGCCCCGGCATCAGGGCCGAAGTGGTGGCCCCGTTGGGCCTGCCGCCGTTAAGTCCCACCTGTCCTGCCTGAGTGGTTTCTTCAGCCGTGTGGGCCGGGGTGGTCGATTCGACGTCTCCACCGGCCAAGGCAACCCTTGCGATTGCATCTGGGTTGAGGATTTCCGCGCGTCGTATCAGACGTATTTAAGTATTTTAGTACCCAGGCATCCTTGATCTGTGTGTTATAATGGGCTGGGGGAGCGTTCCAGGGGCGGTTGGCTTTGCAAAGATCCCTACCAACTCATAGGGGGTCTAACAGCGGCTAACAGGCGTGCCTGTTAGGGAATGTTAGCCTAACAGATTCTCTAACAGTGATGGGGCTGTCAGACGATGTTTGGGCTGGCGGCAGGTGGATCTGGCTGTTAACAAGCATGTTGAAGAAGTAGAACAGGAATTGGTGCTGTTAGCCGTTGTTAAGGCTTGTCAGATGTTTTCAGACTGTATTTTAGCTCTGTCTCACGTTGTTGATGGATGATGTCGTTTAGAACAAACATTCTTGAACGGTTTGTAACGAAATGTCCTGCCTTTTGCCTAATATTTGGCAAACCATACGTTTCAAGCAATATCATCAATCATGCATATTACCTCGCTTATTAGCAAGGCACTAATTGACTGGATGAAAATCCAGGCTGCTGTTCCAAAAGCACTACTGCTGCAGTGAATTTAGGCATGAAACGAATGGCACTACTTACATGGCGTAAGGTATCCATGTGCTTCACAGTTTAGCATACGAAGCACTACTGCATTTGAAAAGCAGTTCAACGCCAATACCTACTTACAGCCACCAGCAGGCCCACAAGGTTGAATTATCTGCATCCTCTCTCTCGTTACTGAAACACAACGTGCTGCACT
>NW_003307605.1:251102-252470 GCF_000143455.1 Volvox carteri f. nagariensis | reverse complement strand
TTATTTTCGCACGCGAAGTGGGTCCGAAGCGGTTGTAGCATCGGCAGGAATTTGCGCCGTAGTCTTAGACTTCGGTCGCGGAATAGGAACGTGCTTAGCATCGCTCAAAGAAACAGCCTTAGTCTTAGCTATAGGCTTAGGAACCATTTCCAGAAAGTCGAGTCTAAGACTCAGACAATGGGCGAGTAACTGCTGCGGCGCAATGTGAGGCGAGGACCGAACAAATGATCGTCGATACCAAAATGTAACAGCCGTCTCTTACCTTAGCTGTTTTAGCGGAAGTAGAGGGTCTCGTCCACGATTGGCGACCCAGCGTTAGGCGTGAGAAGAGACAAGGGAAGTCGGGATTCGAAGACATACGTCGAGAACGGTGACAGCAAGGTCTTGAACCCTGAACACTAGTATAGTGATACGTTAAGTGTCTGGCCGAAGCACTTCACCTGGGTGGCTTAAATGCGGCCCACCTGCCGCCATCTCCATTCCTGGAGTCTTGGTGCCGTACGCTAGGTTGTGATAGCGTACCAGAAAGTGAGTTCGTACAGTTAACGAGTATGGTTCGTAAATACGGGACCGTACCGTTACTGTGATTAAGCTTTAATAGCTTAAAGATATTCTAAGGTAAATGTAGCTTGCTACACCGCCGTATGAATGCTTCTCTCCCCCCCTCCAGCTGCAGTGCCCTCCGCCTGCTCCTCCGACACCACCACCTCCGCGCTGCCGCCACCTACGATCTGCGCCACCGTGTTACTGTGTGTGTGTGTGTGTGCCCCGCGCACCCCGTCACTTTTGCGGTTGTAATTCACTGTTCTGTCGTGACAACAGAACCTTGCACCTTCCCGCAGTTCCCTCCTCTCGGAAATCGTACATACCCATAGTATGGGTCCCATACCTTTTACGTGCGTACATACATACATGCATACACACACACGCACCCCCTCAGGAGATTTGCCACCCCTGGGCCCGGGGTTTCGAGGACACCCTCGCCGGGCATTGCTCAGCGCTAGCAGCCGCGGCCCTGCCGCCGGCCCCGCCATGGGCCAAAAACACACGACTGGGCGTGGTGTACGACAAGGTACGGCGAGCCCCCTCTCTGTCTGCCCCTTCTCCGCCCTTTACCCCGCCTTTCCCCCCCCCCAAGCCACCACCACCACCACCACCACCACTATTCATGTAGTCGGAGGGCAAGCCAGGGTTCCAACGGAGCCATTACCCCCCTCACTGCCGTTCTAGCGAAGTGAACACCAAAGCCGAGGTCGCCGCCACCACCGCCACCGCCCCGCTCCAGGACCAAATTACACGCATACACACACACACCTACGTACGCACTTCCTCCCTCCCCCAGCCCCCCACCCGCCGCCCCCCCCCTCG
>NW_003307605.1:238825-250882 GCF_000143455.1 Volvox carteri f. nagariensis | reverse complement strand
TGGATCACATAGCCTGGCTGGGGATTGCCGACCTGGTAACCGGGTTTCGGAGCCGACTTGGACTGCCCCTCGTGTCTCTCCGGAACACGGGGTTCGCACTCTATGAGTAAGCGAGTCGTAACAAATACCACCTAAAAATTACACAGTCGCCTTTATGGGTTTGTATGTCTCATCTATATCTATGCACACTGTGCCATTTAACGTCTCGCACAAGTCGGTGGCACGTACGTTGGGCTGTTAACCCGTCGTACGTCCTGCATTTTGTACTGCTATGTTTGTTAATCCTGGTGGACGGAATACATTTTTTGTTCATCTCGCCGTATCTCTATGGAAAGCCTAAAGCCTAAAACCCTAAAGCCCTTTCGGCCCCCCCTCCTGCCCCCCCCCACCCCCCCACCCCGCTCCCCCAGCCTGCCCACCACCTTCACCTTCAGCCCCACCCTGGTCAGGGCTCCCAGAGATTGGGGCCCACACATCGAGGTGTCGGGGCCCTTGACGCTGCCAACACCCCCAAACCCCGCCTGCCCCCCGGCATACGGGAACCCCTCCTCCACCACCGCTTCCTCCTCCTCCCCTTCCTCCTCTCCCTCCCCCTCCCCCTCCTCCTCCATTAACGCCACCAAGGAACAGCGGCAAGAGGAGGGCGAGGGGAGCGGGAAGGGGGAGGGAAGGGGAGGGGCGGATTCCGCCCGCTCCTCCTCCACCACCGCTTCCTCCTCGCCATCTCCTACTGGCCATGTATCTCGCAAGGGCGGGCCCCCCCGGGTTCCCCAACCCCCCTTCCACTCGGAACCTCACACGGGAGGTGGGCAGTGGCAGTGGCAGTGGCAGTGGCAGCCCCCCAGGGCCCTCAGCGAATTCCTGGAGCGATATCCGGGTGGGCTGGGGGTTGTGTGTATGTGTGTATGTGTGCGTGTATGTGTGTGTGCGTGTATGTGTGCAGATTGTGGATGACGGCTGGGGCTGAGCCGGGCTTACCGGCAGCCGCCACCGGGGGTTGGGAAGAGGGGCCAGCGGGGGAATTGAATGGATTGGATGGCTGTCCATCTGTCTGTGCGTCCGTTCTGTCCATATGCCTGTCTGTTTGAGATTCCATTTAGGTTCTCTTTGCTCTGCCATGTTGGTTGCCTTCCCGCCCTCGCTACCGTTCGCCCCTGAGTTGCCTATTGGTATGTGTTGCCTGGATTTGGATTTGGATATATTTTTTTATTTTTAAATTGGATTTGGATATGGATTTCGATTTGGGTTTGGATATGGTCTTAACATGTTCCCCAATCCCCTCTTTCCCCAACACCCCGAGATCCCCCGTCTGCCCACCCGGCGCTTCCGGCCCCCGGCCACGTCCACCATGCAGATCGTAAGCCCATTTACATTGGCTTTGGAAGCATGACGGTTTCGGAGGGCCGTGCGGTGGCGGCGGCGATTCGGGAGGCGGTGGCGGCTACGGGAGTACGGGCCGTGATGTCCGCGGGGAACTGGGGCTGTCTGACCCAGGACGGCACGGACGGGGGGAGGGGGGAGGGAAAAGAAGAGGAGAACGGCTGTGCAGTCAGCCGCGGCGGCGGCAGCGAGGGTGCCTTGGACTCAACAGCGGGAGCGGCGGCATCACCCACCGGCGGCGGCGGCGACGACGATATTTTGTTCGTACACGAGGATGTTCCCCATACATGGTTGTTCCCCCGGTAGGTAGGTGCGTGTGTGGTTGCTGTACGGCACTGGGTTGCCGTGCAACATGGTTATGACCGGATGGTTATGGTTGGGTTGCGGGGAGATGGGTGTATCGCTGCTGAGATGGTGTCCGGGGCCGAGGAGGAGACTACCGCAGGGGGGGCTGTGTTGGTTGAGATATCGGGACCCACTGGCGAGTGGAGGGGGCCGGATTCCGGCGGGGGAGTGAAGGGAAGTATACTGAAGGGGGACGTCACTTGTTTAGTCGAATTCTGAAGTCCGAAGCCGCAAACTGCTGTAGGAGTTCAAAGCAATGAAGCAACTGCGTAAAATATACTGACATCTTGCGTGCCAGTAATCGTCCTCAGCGCGTTGATGTCCAGCGTTGTGTAGGAGGGGGTTGCTGGGGAAGTAGGGAAAGCGCATACATACACAATTATGTACACATCACGTAAATTTCCTTCTTTTCTCCCCTCAGGTGCAGCGCCGTCATCCACCATGGCGGTGTGGGCACCACCGCGGCCGGTCTGATGGCGGGGTGTCCCACCTTCATAGCACCCAGCTTCGGAGACCTGTTCTTCTGGGGGGAGCTATGTGGCAGGGCAGGTGGGGCGGAGGAGTTGGGTGAGCAATAGATTGTCTGTTTTATTTTGTGTGTAGCTTTGTATGTCTCAAGAAGGGTGACGTGCAAAGGCGCTATGTGCGACAGGGAGGGATGGGGTGAAGTGTAACGGATTATTATTGCTGCTGTTGGGTTGGGGGGAAATCGGGTGAAGTGATACAAGATATATTTATTATATGTGCGATGAGTGATATTACAAAATGTATATTTCAGTACATATTTTGTGCATGTATTACCTGTTTATACACATATTTACAAATTGTATATTTGCATATATGTAGCAGCGGCTGAAATAGCAACTTAGATTAGAATTGGTTGCTTCATATGGTGGAGCAAGGAAATTCCAAATCTAAGTTCTTGGTCGACCGTCATCCTGCACGCCCATTATCGCTCGCCTCACGGTTCCGTTCCCTCTTAAATGGGCAGGTGTTGGACCTGCGCCGATTCCAATCTACAAGCTAACTGCACGTGATCTTGAACGTGCAATTCGTGTCCTGATGTCGGAGAATGTGCGCGCCGCGGCGAAGAGAGTGGGCAGCCGCTTATGTGAGCTGGATGGAGCGGGCATGGCCGTCCAGCACGTATATCGGGGTCTCCATGCAAACGTGTGGTAAAATATGAACCTTTGGTCTTTGTTTGCTTAGACCGGAGCATAATCGTGGGATGCTGTCGTCAAAGGCAATGTCTATCTTTTGTGGATTTTTGAGGATTTGCAAGGAGTTCACGAACGTTGTAATTTCATGACAACACATGTATATGTTTCGAGGATGTGCTCATGCAGATGTAAACATTCGAAAGCCATGCTGGTTTGCCGTACAAACTCAACGATTATGGTTGAATAAACAGCTCTACTCTTGCTCACGAGACAAAGCCGCTTGGACTACGTGGACCTATCCTGTAGCCGTAGAACGTGTGTGGCGTCGCATTCTATTCTCGCGAGAACTGTCGGAAGTGAGCGAATATGAGCACCGCGATAACTTCACCTCCCACGCACATACCTGCTGCACAGCCAGGCTTAAAACCCTGCCAGCGAAGCTGCAGAGGCTTGATGCTATATTTCCCTCCTTCGTCACAGCAAGACGCGACCGCGGCGAAGGTAAATCAAAGTACTTCTTGGCGAAGCAGTGAGCCGGTTTGTTTGGGCCTCTCAGCAGCACGGAATGGGCCGAACTTGGACCTACAAAAGTTGCATGAGGCTCGCGAGATACCTGCTGGCCAACGCGTGGATTTCTCCGTAGTTATCGGTCACGCTGTATACCAAACGAATAGCGATACGAAGGTGGGAACTAGGCAAGGTAATTCACGTTGCGCACTGCTCCTTTTGATAATGGAGCCCTTGTACCTGTGAAGGTGCTCCCGCCTGGCTGCATGACCGGCCTGGAATTTTTGCGGTTTTACAAGATGCCCATGGACATGGGTGCGACGACAACCGCGACCTCTTCGCAAGGCACCTTGCCTCCCGGAGGCGTACATGGTCTTGGTTCGGCGACATCTGACACGATGGTATCATCCGCCATCAAGGCCATCACTGATTCACTCAGGGGCTTTGCCGGCAGCTTCCGTATTCTCACTTCCAGCGCCGACACCAATGCCCGCCTCAGCAAAACCTGGTCGAGCATCGTAAACTTTGACCCGCATCAGTACGCGGATAAGTTCGAGGCACAGGCCTACAAGAATCTGGACTCTATGACGAAGTGGATGCGTGACCTGCAGGACGCGGTTTTTAAGCCGAAGGCTTGAGCTCTATCACGCTCGAGCTCGCCGGCGGGTTATTGTGCTCGCGTTGGTAACCAATGCCCTGTTTGCCTCCGGTGCACCTTATATAATAGATGAAACCCCCTCCAGGGTTCCCGGGCATGTCCTATCTGATGGCGCGACCGCGATGTGAATTCCCGAACCATTTCTTGCAATTGTATTATTAACATTTGGGTGGTGTCTGTTGCAAGTGTTTTCATCTGGGTTTCTGCTGTTCGCTTTTCCTAGCAAGTGACATTTACTCAGCATTAGCAAGGATATCTGTGTAGACCTCTGCCACAGGGGGAAAGAACACCTCCCAGGGAAGGAAAAGGGGGCTGTCCGTCTGTCCGTGGTTGCTGCCCTGCGAAGGACGTCCATACGGCCGCGCGCAATAGCATGCATGCCTATGCCATTACCGCAGGACCAGATATCATGGATAGATTTTTAAGATGGTGGCAAAATTGCTGTGTGTCTGTGCAGATGGTTTGACCTAAGCGATCCGCGAGGACACAGGCCATAGCAGTTTTAGAGCTCGGGGTAGTAGTACTACTGAAACTTTATACGCAGCGGGTAGCTTTGTCCGGAATAGAGCGCCGTTACTATTTGTTAGTCGTCGTACTTGCTTTGAGCATCTGGGTTGAAATACCACTTGTATCTTAACGGCCCCATACTCAGGGCGCGCGAAAGGAACTTTGAGCAGAGCTGGTCAGCCCGCATTGGGTGGCCCTGTGATGTATGTATGTATGTGACATATGTATGTTCGGCGGTTTCATGTGCCTGTATACGTCTACATGGCCTGTGAACTTTGTTGCACAAACGCAGCTGATTATGGTTGGGCCCCGCAGTCCTTACTCCTGCCTGGCCTTATTCCTTGCCGCCTCTGTGATCTCCTCTACCAAGCTATGGTGCGGCTGTGGCATGCGACCCCCTTGGGTTTGCGTCAAGCTGCTGGATGGCCGATGGGGTCGGGCTCCTGTCATGTATGGTTCGTGTATGCGGTTTTGGCGTCAGGAGTGTCCAGTGGTGGTGGTTTCGTTGCGGTGACGTCCTGTGGTGCTTCACCTGCTGGCTTCTGGCTTTGGTGGATTAGGGTTTGTGGATTACTGGATTGCTGTTACGTGTGTCCATCCATTGCTGTAGCGGTGCAGCTGAGGGGAATCTCGCTACTGCTGGCTGCACGACTCGAGGGAATGAAATGGAGGTTCGCCTTCTGCTCCCTTGTGGCGCAGGAGTTCGGTTGTCCAGTGCCTTCTGGCGGCAGTCCTAATGGCCAGCCCGTGCGAGCCGCCATCTATGGTGGTGATGATAAGCGCCCATGAGTGCTGGAGTGCCCCTTGTAAGTGCCGGCGCTGGCCCCCTCCTGCTGCCATCCGCCAACCCAGCGCTGCTCGTGCCTGATGGTGGCCTATGTTCAACAAACGTAAAAGAAATGAGCCAAAAGGGGGGCACAGGTATGGGTCATCCAGGGGCGGCTTTGTGGCAGTAATGGCTGCGGCGCGCTTTCTCATCTGATGGCTTCACTTTTGCTCGCGGGAATCCGAAAAGTGATAGTACTCAAAAAGGAGAAGTATTTTTATTACATCGAAACGCGTCGCAAGTAATTATGAGTAAACGGATAGCAGCTGACGTTTGATAGTGGAATAGTAGATGTTTTCATATATGGCGATGGCCGTGGTGATGGCCATGTGTGATTTCGGGCCACCAAGCCAGCTTGTTATTGGATGGAATGGATTGGGTAGGGTGGAAATTGGAAGGGTTGGGACGCATGGCGTGCCTGTGTTTGCGTTTTGGTAATTTTAACGGTATTGGGGGAGGGCGCTCGGCTGTTCTAGGGCCCTGTTTGGTAGCCGCTGTATATATGGCATTTGTCAATCAGAGTCGTGTGAAAGAATACAGCGGGCCCTTTGTGGCGCTTGCGTAAAATGAAATAGTTAGTTACCGCTGTCAGAACATGCAGGGCAGCATGTCGACCGTCTAGAGGAAACCCTTGCGATGCCCTCCGCTTCAAGTGCTTCCTTTCATTAGTGCATATCTCATGTACGCACATCATGGACTACATGTCTGTCAGAAGCTCCTCGTGCAGCGTTACGGACGTGTGTTGAAAACATAACTAAACTATGGATGGGCGAACCCAGATCGGTTAAGGGGATTGGAAATGCCGGCGAGAACGAAGGTTGACTGCCACAAGGACTAAGAGGGTGGGCGCGTCTGCGCTTTTTCGCATAGGGTTTTCCAGGGCTGTTTAGTCCTGATGGTACATTAGTCTATTGATTTAGGGTTTTGTAAAGGCGTGGCGACAACTTCATGGGTGACTGCCGGCTCTTACAATGTATGTGCACACACATACCATGTATCAGCGTGCTCGCTCAACTATACCAGATGCTCATCCATCCACTGTGACGATGGAAGGATAAGGTGCGGGAGTTCCGCGGATAACAGGGTGCCCACCAGCATGTACGCCTGGGTTTGGGAGTGAAGTCCCGCACCCTGAATCGCTTGGAGCTGGTTTTGAAGCCAACCTTGCAAGCTCGCTTGACGAAGCCAGGCATCCGACTGGCTCTGTTGCGGAATTGTCTGCCCGTTCTGAAACACCGCGTTCACCAAATGGTGATGCAGTGGTACCTCAGCTTGAATGCGCCAATTGCGGTGCCCAGCCCCATGTTTTTTGATGGCATATACCGTATGTGCTCGTTGGCGGCATGCCATATGCGCCACCACCGCTTGCCAGAGCCATCAAATGGCCACCTACCAGACCCGCCGGCGTCCCTGCCGTCGTGGCACGCTCGGGTTCGCAGGACTAATGCGGGCTTGCTTTGCGGAAGCCGGATTAGTTGGCGTAAGGCCCTTGGGCGATGCAAGCTTTTCGGTTGCTCGCCACGGCCCGTGTACTCAGGGCCGTATGAATAGCGCGCTTGGGTTCAGTTCTTTATCTTGATTTTGTTGTTCAGCGCGTGCCCGCCCGCCCGCCCCTGTTTGCGGCGCCCGCGGCGTTGCTCATGGGCTTTTCCTTTGGTTCGTGAGGCCTTTCGCTTCAGCTTAGGCCATTCGCTCCAGCTTAGGCCATTCGATTCAGCTTAGGCCTCCTTAACACAGCATTCCTGTAACAGAATTGGCAATAGCAATCTCCCTTGGAGCAAAAACTGATGACGTAGTACGGCTGTAGGAAGGTGCAGGACGAGCGCTGCAGCCGCTTGGGTTAAAAGTCAGGGCTATGTCATCATGTTAATTGCTATGTCTGCAGGTATGCAAATCTTGGAACGACGCAGCTGTGAGAGAAGCGATAGGACCTGCAACTACGTCCATAAAAGGATTTAGCTAGATTTGGCCGTGAACTAATAAAACGGAAACGATTATAGAAATCGGTGTGCTATTGCAGCAGGGCAAATGTCTTTTTGGTCTTGGCCCTTTCGGATTTGTAACTTGCGTGTGAGCCGGTCGGTGCCGGCGGGTGGTTAAAATGGTACCCTACCTCCATTCAGTCAGGGTTGATTCGATGCCCAATCCGGATAATAGTGCCATTTTTTCTCAGCATGTGTCTGGAAGTTCCTAACTGCAATGCGTAATTTCTGACAGGGACCTGCGGGACCGGGGCATCATGCCTGCTATTGCAGCAGTTGTCTTAGTTTCTGTCAAACATTTGTACGCTTGCTTACATAATGAATTTGAATTTTTTAAGCAGGGAATGGTGCTCTATGTGTGAAGAAACGTCTTTAGGGCAAAGCAACCCTTACTTCACTGATGTAACTTGCAATAAACGCCGATGATTACAAGTGTGAAAACATTTGAGTATTTACTTTCCTTTTGCCTTGCTTGGATGAGACAAACACTGTCATGTCTGGGAATTCAACGTGAACCGAATGGTTTGCAGCATCAGACGTTGCCACGAGCAAGGAGCTGATGACGCAGACTGATGGTCGGGAACAGCTGCACGCTTGGCGGCTGCACCTCCAAGAAAAGCGGAGGAATGACGACGCACCCGCTATCAGCACCGCGCAGACTGGCTGCGCTGCGGTGTTTACTTCCATCCGACAGGCACCATCATCAGCTTGGCGCAAGGTCGGTCCGGCGAATTGCTGCTGCCGACGATTCAGTTACGAACATCCGCACCATTGCCGTCGTCGACCCATTTGTAGGCCGCTGCGTTCTATACAACTCGGCTGGATGCAAACGACAGGAGCTGGTGGCTTTTTTCCCAACAGCACGTTGTGCGCGTGGTGTGCCTGCGGGTGACCGGCAACCGCTGGTTTGGGCGGCTGGTTCTGACGCTGGTGCTTGCGAGTTGCCTCGTCATGGCAATGGATGATCCGGGCTGTACGGATGCATGCAAGCAGAAGGCGGTGCTCAATAAGGTGAGTGAAAAGGTCAGAGCCGAGACTGACAAGCTGACAGACGGACAGGCTATCTTGACCAGGTTGACTGCCTGCCTGAGTAATAAGTCCGCATCAACGGACCGGCGAACGAAATTGTAAACAAACGTAGAATAACTAACGGCGTAATAATGTACGGTACGGAATGAATGACAAACATACTGAATGACAAACGAGGCGATTGCCTGGCTGCCGGACTGACTGAGTGAGTGGCTGCCCGACGGATCATGTGATTGATTGACTGTGTTGGGAGGGTCGCCGTACATCGTCGCCACCTAACCTCACAGCTACTCCCGCCCCTGCAGAAGCAGCTACAGCCGTACCAACGACCGAAACAGCTCCCGGTACTCCCGGTACTTGGAATGGCTCTTCCCCTCATCCCCTTCCACCTCCTGGACCTCCCCTTTCTCCCTCACTAACCCCTTTCCCCCTGCCCGGCTGCCTCCCTGTCGGCCCCCTCCCTGGATCAAATCGTCCCCCCGGCCCCGCTCCCACTGCACCTCCCTCCCTAGCTCCCTCCCTAGGCCCCCCGCCGCGCGACACGCTTGGAACTCTTCGCTTTTGCATCATGTACCATCATACCTGCATCTCGCTCGCCACTCCCCCTCCATTCCTCTCTGCCCACTGCTTACATGCGCTGCTTGCCAGTCCCCTTTCCTCCCTTCCCCCCGGCAGCAGCTTCACTCGTTCGTGGTTCGTCTTGCCCCCTGCTCCCTTCCATCCCGCCCCCCCGGCCCCCCGCCCCCTCCCCCGTCCCTCCATTCCCCCGGGACCCCCTCTCCAGGTGGTGAGTAGGCCCAGTAGGCGATGTCGGAACTGCGACTTGTATCGAAAGGTAGCCTTGATCAGTGAGGCTTACATACATACAGGGAGATAGTGCGACAGTGAGACATACAGACATACATGTCTCCATAAGAGACAGGGAAGCCGCATGTGTCCCATCCGTCCGCATGTATGTCCATGCGCCCGTTTGTCCAACCGTATGTATGTACATCCGTGTGTATCTGCTTCGCATGCCCACATACATACATACATACATACATACATACATACATACATACATACATACATACATACATACATACATACATACATACATACATACATACATACATACATACATACATACATACATACATACATACATACACACCTGAAGTCTGCTGTCCCCCCTGTGGGGAGGGAAAGGGGGCGATGGCGGTGTGACGTGACAGACCGCGTACTGGCTGGCATTGGGTGTGGAGGTTGGGAGGTGGGCATGAAGAGTCGGTGTCGGAGAGGTGGCCCGGGCTAGCTGACCTCTAGTGCGGGGGGATGAAGAATATCTGGGGGTCTGAAATACACGTCCACCTTCCCTCAATCCCCCAACCCCCCTCGACCCCTTTCCCCCCATCCCCACTTCTACCCGTTCCCTCCCCTCCCACAGCCAAAACCGAAACCTTCACCAACCAACCCAACCAACCCAACGAACCCAACCATATCCCCGCAGGCCTCCACCGTGCTGGATGTGTTTTTCTTGGCGGCCTTCTCCCTGGAGATTACCATGAAGTCCCTGGCCCACAACTTCGCACTGGGGCCGGGGGCATACCTCAAGAACGGTTGGAACTGGATCGACCTGCTCGCCACTGCCAGCGGCTACGTGCGCTACCTGCCTCTGCCGGACGACAGCGGAGCCGGGCTGTCCGGGGTGCGGGCCATGCGGGCGCTTCGGCCGCTGAGGGCACTCAGCGCAATACCAGGTGCCCAGGGAAGGGGGGGCGGGGCTGTTTACCAGCGGGGCGTTTCTCAGTCAGGGCGTGTTGGTTGGCATTTTAAAAATGTTTTTCATTTGTTTTTCTCAGGGCTCCAGCGTTTTATTGCTGGTCGGGGTTTTAGGGGGGTTTCGGTTAGGGGTTTTTGGGGCTGTATACTCCGACTACTGCGACTCGGTCCCGAACTTCTCTCCTCCTGTCTCCCTCGTTCTCCCCTGTACGCACACATACATACACATATACACACACATACACACACACACATACACACACATACACACACACATCTTCAGGTCTCCGGCTGCTGGTGGAGACGCTGCTCGAGGCGCTGCCCCTGCTGCTGGACGTCATCTTCCTGCTAGCCTGGGTGTTCTTCGTGTTCGGGATTGTGGCGCTGAACCTGTTCATGGGCAAGCTGCACAGCAGGTGTGTATGGCCCGCGTTGACACCCGCGGAGCCACCGCCGGGAGCGACAGGGGCCCCGGCGGACCCGCCGTACGGCCCGGGGGCAGCGTCGCCGCCGGTGCCACCGCTACTGCCGCCCTCATCGCCATCCTTGCCGCCGCCGCCGCAGCAGCAGCAGCCCCAGCTGGTGCCCGGTTTGGAGAACACGCCTTGTGCAGTGGGCGGTGCGGGGCTGTTCAAATGCCCAGACGGTGAGTTAGTTAGTCGTGTTAGTTAGTTGTGCGTTTTCGTTGGGTGGGATGAGTTAAGCTAGTTTAGTTGGTTGGTTGGAGCGATCAGGAGGACGTGAGGGCGCGTTTGTGGTGGTGGCGGTGGGGAGGATGGTAGGGAGCCGTGCCTGCAAACCCCCCAATACGGGCCGAGGGCTCAAGGGCTGCCAGATTGCCTAGAAGCACCGTCCTACATGGCACACACTTCAGGCAAAGCAAATGGTAAAGACGACTAACGACCAAAGGTAACGATAGAGCTGCGGTGGGACCACATACGTTCCAACATCGTCCCCAGGCGTCCCAGCATCCTTACCACTCCATAGCGCCCTTCCTAGACTCCAAGCTGAATCTGTGGGAGCTATGACCTGAGAGTTAGGACCTGACATGGGGATACTACCAGCAATCAATACCGACAGCCACCGCCTCCGCCACCGCCACCGCCTCCGCCTCCGCCTCTTTTGGGGTATTTTATACCGCACAACAACACCGCACAGATGACAAAACACGACGGAACGAACGTACGTTGTACGGGGCATTAAGTGCCCACGATGGCGGTTGCTGTGGGGGAGGGGTGTTAAATGCTTTTACATATTATTAATCGTAGAGATGACAATGTGTTCAAGCGGCCCAGAAGCCTCCCACTCTGTAACAACAACAACAACAACAACAACAACAACAACAACAACAACAACAACAACAACATTATTAATCGTAGAAATGCTTTTCGCCGCATAAATAGCACACGGTATGAGCTTGATGACGGCCGTCACCCAGGCGATGTCACAGAACCGCCGTGGCTCTACTTTAACGGTCAGGGAGGTGTTTTGGTGGTGTGTGTTTATCCGCACACTGCACACCGGGTGAATTTAATCTGTTTAAGTCTGTCCCCGCTCCCACTGCTACCTGGCAGCAGCTTCGTTCGTTCGTGGTTCGTCTTTCCCCCTTCACTCCACCGACCTCGTCCGCCGAACCTTTCCCATTCGCCTTCCCCCCCCTCCCCCCCCCCTTTCCCCCCCCCCCCCTTCCCCAAACCCCCCACCACACACACACACATGCCGCCTCCTTTGGAATCAAACGATGGAAGGTTCCTCCTGCATCGACATCAACACGAACCCCAACTTCGGCTACACCTCCTTTGACAACTTCGGCGCAGCAGCCTTTTGCATCTTCCAGATGCTGACCCTCGACGGCTGGACGTCCAACTTGCTGTATCCGCTGATGAACGCCATAGGGCCGTA
>NW_003307605.1:236418-238663 GCF_000143455.1 Volvox carteri f. nagariensis | reverse complement strand
CGCTGAGCGTCGAGGCACCGACTGATCCAAGAAGGGCGGGGGCTTGATCCGAGGCGGGCGGGTGGGGGGGAAGACGAACCACACACGATTGAAGCTGCTGCCAGGGCAAGAGTGTATCAAACGTAGAACTGACCGAAAGGCGTGGTGGGGGGGAGAGGGGGGGGGAGGGAAGAGAGGTAAGTTTCGAGCTGACGGCGTAAACAGGTACGGCAGCAACGGATGTGGGGAAGGAGGGGAAGTGGATTCGGCGCTGGGGCTTTGCTGCAGGGTGATGTCCCTCGACCCCATTCCCCCCCTTGTTCATGATCCGGATCTCTTAGATGGTGGGTTGGGTTTCCGCTTCTCCCCCTCGCCCCTTTTCCTCCCATTCGTCTTTCTGTTTCCCGCTTTCCGTTTTCCGTACACAAAAAGTCCAACCTCCCTCCTCTTAACCACGCACCACCTTACCTGGTCCGCAGATTCCAAAAAAGGAGAAGCGCCAGAGGCGGGGGCGGCACGTGAGTAACCCCCTGGATTTACCCGACGAGGTGGTGGAGGGGAACGGGCAACGCGATGATGCAGAGCTGGGGGAGGGAAGGATTGTTGACGGCGCTGCCGCGCTGCCGTACGGGTACGACAACGGCGAGAGCGAGCCGATGAACCCCTCGTCGCCAGCGGGGCGGCGGCGGCAACCGCCGCCTCCTCCTCCGCCGCCGCTACTGCGGCTGCGGCTGACTCGTATTCGCCGTCGCTTGCGGCGGATCTGGTTCCGGTTCCGTAAGCGTTACTTGCAGCCGTTACGGCGGAAGGACTTGCCGCGGTGGAGAGTCACGTGGGTGTCGTACGTGGGTGGAGAGCCCCGAGGAAATGGGGGTGGGGGGAGGGTGGGGGGTGGGAAAGTGGCCGGAGCGGAGGGCTAGAACAGAAGCATATCTGAACCCTAGAACCCTAAGGCCCCGGGAAAACGGTGTGATGGTGTCCAACACCGTCTCTGAGTTAAGGCGGGCCGTGTGGCCGCTGCGGACCCTGAAGGCGGGCGGTGATGGGGGGGGAAGGGGGGGAGGAAAACGGCCCGGCTGGGAAAGGAGGGAAGCTCGCCGGCACAGATGTCAGACTCCGAAATACGTATATATATACACACAGACTTGTATGGGTGGGTGGTGGGTGGTGGGTGGTGGGCGAATAAGGGGGTATCCCCCGGCCTTAACTAGAGCAGCATCAGCTACCCCCCCTCCAGAAGGACCCCCCTGGAGGGCTTTACGTCCCCCTCTGGCGCCAAACCCACCCCCCAACCCACCCCCCTCCCAAACAACCCACCCCCAACCCAACCCCCGTCCCGAACGAAGCACTCGGAAGAACCAACTCCACCCGGACGTTTGAAAGGCTCCACCTACCCGGTGTTTCGCCCCTGGTGTTGCCGTACAGATTCTGGGACTTGTCGTACAGCACGTGGTTCAACAATTTAATGATTGCGGTTATCATTGTGAACACCGTTGCGTTGGCCCTGGAGCATCCGGGGATGAGTACGACATTCGCCCGGGGTCTGGAGGTTGCGAATCTGGGTGAGGGGGCGCGGGGTGGTGAGGTGGGGTGGGGTAGGGGGGATAAGAGGGAGAGGGGTAAAATGGGCGGGGGGGCCCTATCTGTGTGTGTGTGTGTGTTGCAAAGTGAAGTCAAAAGCAGCAGCTGCCGACATTCAAAGAGGGGAGGACGTTGATGTAACCGAAGCTTGCCGTACGGCTTGTGGCGTGAGCATTATTTCAGTAACAAGGGCAATACCTTACACCTAGACTTATCCACACTACTCCTACTATCACCACTACACCTCCTCCTCTTACCACTACTACTACTACTAATACTACTCCTTTCCCCCCTCCCCGCCGACTGGTCAGTTGTCTGCTACCGTCCTGCACATCTGCCGCAGCACTCTTTCCTCCTGGCAGCATCTTCACTCGTTCGTGGTTCTCGTCTTTCCCCCTCCTCCCCACCCGGCAGTTCTGACCTCCCTCTTCTTGCTGGAGTTCGTGGTGAAGCACCTCGGGCTGGGGTTGGTGGGCTACTGGCGGCAGGGCTGGAACCTTCTAGACGGGGCCATAGTCATCAGCTCCGTTGTGGAATTGGGGCTTATGTACGGCACGTCCTCCTCGCCTCCTCCGGGGGCCCTGGCCTCGGATGACGGGGCTGGAGGGGCTGGAGGGGACGGCGATTCCAATACACAGGCTCTGCGTGCGTTCCGCCTGCTGCGTTTGCTGCGGTCTATGCGGCC
>NW_003307605.1:235260-236029 GCF_000143455.1 Volvox carteri f. nagariensis | reverse complement strand
GCCTCTCCCCCCCTACTAAACCCGTCATCCCCCTGACTTTGTCCCCCTGCCCAAAACACCCACACGCTACTGTACAGCGGACAACTGGGTAGCTATCAGCTGGAACGGCATGCAGGCCCGTGGTACGGCAGCCGTACTTTACTTCGTGACTTGGATTATACTGGGCAACTTCGTACTGCTGACGCTCTTTCTGGCCATTCTCATCACCAACTTCCAGGTATGTGAGCGCGTCGGGGTATGAATGGGGGGGGAGGGTAGGGGGGTTGGATGTGAGTTAGGGGGCGATTACCCGGCTCCTTCTGGAGGGCTAGGGGGGGGGGGGGAAGTGCCGGGTCGGACTTCATGGCCGCAGCCGTACATCGCCTCCCCCGCCTCGCTCCATATGCAGTGTTGCACTGTCCAATAATAAGTTCCTCACCTGAACGATAACGCGAGAGTGCATAAGAGCGTGTCCACTCATACACCGTGTCCGCGTTTTCCCCCCCCTCTTTCCCCTTTTTTTTCTCCCCTTCCAATGATCGGATGACATTCGGCGCGCATCTCGTACGTGTTTCTCTCTCCCTCTCTCTGCCACGCTAATCCACCTTCACTCCTGACGACGTACGTACGACGACGTACGGCACGCTGGGCTATTATCGTACTCAGAGCGACGAGGAGGCGGACCTTCCAACAACCGATGACGACAATAAACACACACCCTTCGCGCCCCCGCCTCCCCTTGCCGATACACATTCCGACACGTCTTCCTCCTGCTCTTCCTCCCCCCCTT
>NW_003307605.1:232665-233500 GCF_000143455.1 Volvox carteri f. nagariensis | reverse complement strand
ACGCCGCCGTTGCGGGAGGTGGAAGCGGCACTGGTTGCGGCGGCTTAGGTGAGACAGCGGCTGCGGCGCGCGCGGGCCTGAAGCGCGCCAGCGTCTCCTTGAGGATGACGTTGGCACGACTGGGTGGCGGCGGCCATTTCCATAGCCAGGTGCCGCTGACCAGTACGGCAGAGGAGGGCGAGAGTACGGCGCTGATGGATACGACATTATCGCTGGGGCTGGCGCTGGGCGCTGGCGCTGCCGGAGCCTCAGCACCTGTAAATGTGATAACGGGAACCGGTGGCGGCGGGGCCGGCGGGCTGGGTGGCGGCGGGCTGGGTGGCGGCGGGCTGGGTGGCGGCGGCTACCGGGTAAACAAGCGATCGTCTGTGGGTGGCATGACGAGTGCGGCCGTATTGGGCGCCGGAAAGAGCATCAAGAAGCTCATTGCTGGGGGCTTCAGCGCGCTCGGAGGGGGTGGCGGTGGCGGCACAGATGTTGACGGCGGCGGCGGCGAGCGCAGGAACCGTACGGTACTGGGCCGGAACTCCGCGCCGCTGGCGGCGGCGGCGGAGGGTGGCTCGGGTACGGGAATGGATAGCGGATCTTCGAGGCGGGCGTCACAGCCCGGTATAGCTGCTGGTGCTGCTGCTGCTCGGGGGGGGCTAGCGCGGGGACCCCTGTCCCGCGGGGCCATTACCCGCCGTACGGAGTTCGGACTTATCAGCAGCGGCAGCGGTGGCATGCGGCCCTCCTCGTCCGGGCTGCGGGAGCATGGGGTGAGGTTTTCCCGGGACATGTGTAAAGGGTGGGGTGAATGGGGGGACTGGGGGGGGGCTGAGGGGAAACGCAATGT
>NW_003307605.1:228276-231712 GCF_000143455.1 Volvox carteri f. nagariensis | reverse complement strand
CCGCAACGACACTACCACAGGCATCAACAGCCTCCATAGCGGCCAGGCGGCGGCGGCGGCGGCAGGCGGCGGCCGGCCAACGCTCATCACCGTACAGACACCCCAACGTCCCATCCTGCCGGAAGGCGTTGCCGCCGCCATCGCCGCCATGCGCAGGTCCGCTGTCTGGGGCGAGGTGGCGGGCCGCCTGTCCGACACGGGGATTATCGGCAGCCTGGCGGCGGCAGAGGCGGCCGCCGCTGGGGACCCCAAGCTGGGGGAGGCGGCGGCGCTAGCGACCGCTCAGGGTCGCCGGCACCGGCGGCCGCCGCGGCGGAAGCAGTCGCGGGAGCGAGGCGAGGAGGGGGAGGAGGGGGAGCAGCTGGACGAGGAGGTGCAAAGTGAGGGAGAGGAGAGCTCGAGCGAGGAGGAGGAGGAGGAGGAGGAGGAGGAAGAGGAAGACCGGAGTGTGTTGTCGTCGCCGTCGCAGCGGCGGCGTTTGTTCATAAAGCGTTGGCGGGCCTGGTTTGCCGACGTGGACAAAGCACAGCGACAGCAGGAGCAATCTTCTCCGCCGCCATCGTCGCCGCCATCACCGTTGTCGCAATTGTACGGCGGCAGCGACGGTGATGCTGCTGGGCTATCCGAATCAGACTCGATGGATCTGGGAAACGGGGTGGCGGCGTCGGCGGTGGTGGCAGCGGAGGTGGATCGACGGCGGCGGCGGCAGCGGCAGCCCGCCGATGGCCACGGGGCCCTGAGTGGCGGTGGAAGCTTGCATGTGGAGAGCTTTGCCCTCGTGTCGGAGGGCACGGGGGAAAGCCCGGCGTTGCCAGCGGCGGCGACGGCGGCGGCGGCGGCGGGGGAAATGAGACCGTTGTGGCAGCGGCGTCAAGGTCGGCAGCTCTTTCTCCCGCCGACAACCGCCGACGAAGCTGCGCCGGCGGCAGGGGCGGTGGAGGGAGAGAGACCCGCAGGCCCCGACGACGTGGCGGCAACAGTGGTGGCGGCGGCGGCGGCGCCGCCAACTCCCAATATTGCCGCGGAGGCGACGAACAGCTCCCGCCGCGTGCCGCTGCTACAGCGGGACTGCACTCTCAGCAGGACAGGGTCGGCTGGCGGCAGTGCTGACGGCGGCAGCAGCAGCAGGAGCAGTGCTGACGGCGGCGATAGCGGCGACGGAGCTTTGTCGGCCGTGGCAGCAGCGACGGCAGACGCCAACAGGTTGCTGCCCTATCACTTCCGCCGCCGCCGCGGCCTTCACCGCCGTCAGTCTGTATGTCTGGTAGACGCGTCGACACAGGTCACCTCACCGCTCTCAACCCCGACCGTCGTCTATGAACCCGGGCCGGGGGGATCTGACGCCGGTGCGGCTGCGTCGCGTACGGCTGGCGGCGAGGATGGTGACGTGGCGCCGGCGGCGGCGCCGCCGCCACCGGCGTCGGCGGTTGCAACACTGGCTACAACGCATCGTCCGCCCTGGTGGCGGCTACGGCGGCGCTCCTGCGGCGAAGCACTGCCGCCGCCGACAGCGGCGCCGCAGAACGACGTGTTGCGTGGCGGTCGGCAGGATACGGCAGTCCCGTCCGTACCGTCACCCTCGCTGAGGCCTTCATCGCTGGCTTCCTCTGCTCTTTCGCCGCCGCCGCCGCCGCCGCCGCTGCTGCCACCGGACGCCGCCATGCGGATCGCGACGCCGTCTGTCAGTACCGACCCCACAGCGGCGGGCCCCCGGGTGGCCCCCTACTCCTCCCAGTTGGGTGCCCACGCCCAATCCCAATCCAATTCCCAATCCCCGGGAACATCCGCCAATATGTCCTCGTCCGCCGCCGCCATATCCGGGGCGCAGAGCACCGCGACAATGCTGCCGCCACCGCTGCCACCGCCGGCCGCGGCGGCGGCGGAGTTGTCGTACAGCTCGCCGCTTGCTCCAGACCCGGACCGGAATGGTCTTGAATGGTCTTCGAGTCCTCCGCCCTCGAGGTGCGGGACTGGCGGGGGTGTTGGCCCCACGACGGCCGCTGCAGCGACGTACGACAATAGCGCCGGCGGTGCTGCTATTGCGAATGGCCAAGCTGCTACAGTCCTTGAGCAGGGGGCGGCGGCGGCAGCTACTGCAGCATCTGCGGCGGCAGCGGCGGCGGCAGCTGCCCCGCCAGCAGCAGTAGAGGCGGTCCCAAACCCCTCCAGGTTTGGGCCCTGGGGATTGGCTGCTACTGCTACTGCTACTGCTACTGTCGCGGAGAGGACGGCCGCTACTGCCTACCGGCCGCTGCTCGCGGTGCCCATTGCGACATCCTCATATTGCTTGACGGCCACAAGCACCGGCGGCTCCAGGGAGGGAGAGGCAGCAGTTGGAGGAGGAAAAAACGGCTGGGGGAGTTACATGGCTGGTGATGAAATTCATAACCACCTCAACTACCCCAACCGCCCTAACCTCCTCGCCCAGGTCGTCCACCTGGAGGAGCTTCCCGAACAGCAACAGCCGATGCCGTATTCCGATAACTACCTCAACCGTCACCCTAACCACCCCAACCAACGCGAGCTACTTCAGCGGCAGCAGGGCCAGTTCCGTAGCCTGTACACCCACCTTCACGATAACGGCAGCTACCCCCGCCCCCAACCCCGCCCCCGCCCCCGCCCCCACCACGGCCGCACGTCGGCTTCTGGTTCCGAATGCGGGGCGGCATCCGCGCCGAGTCCGCACCCACCCACCCAGCTCGGCCACCACCACCACCACCACCACCACCACCACCACCCGCATCTGCGCCATCAGCCAAGACAGGGACAGGGCTATGGACAGCAACAGCAGCAGCAACAGCAGCAGCAACAGCAGCAGCAACAGCAGCAGCAACAGCAGCAGCAACAGCAGCAGCAACAGCAGCAGCAGCAACAGCAACAGCAACAGCAGCAGGTACGGCAGCAGGTACGGCGGCAGGATGGGGCCCATGCAGCTACCCAGCGCCAAGGTGCCGGAGCTGGCGGGGCCCCCCCGGCCGAGGCTGGTTTCGGAGGAGGGGCTGTGATGGAGTCCGGGCCCACGAGCTGGCGGAGTAACAGCAACGGCGGCGATAACCCGAAGCCGGGCGCCAGAGCAGCGGATTGGGAGGGGGAGGGGGAGGAGGAAGAGAGCGGCTGGAACACTGCAGCGGGGCGGCCAGGTCATGCGCCTCCTCTGCCACAGCCTTCTCCGGCCAGCCGGCGTCTGCGTGAGCTGGTTGTCATCCAGCCAGCTGGCGGCAAACTGGAGGGCAGCGGCGGAGGCGCTGGTGGCAGCTACGACGCCGCGTTGGTGGCGGCGGCGGCGGCGGCGGCGGCTGACGGTGGGAGCTGCCAGTCGGCGACGCTGACGTCCGTCATCGCCGCCGCCTCCTCACACGCAGTGGACGGAGCGGTGGGTAGCGGCGAGCTGTCCCATGCAAGCTACAGCTCATTTGCCTTCATCGCCGCCGCCGCC
>NW_003307605.1:224475-227391 GCF_000143455.1 Volvox carteri f. nagariensis | reverse complement strand
GATGATGATGATGATGATCATGATATGGAATGGCTTCCCATGCCGCCGCCGCCGCTGCTGCCATTAGCCGTGGCCTCCGAACCCGACGCCCGGGCAAGAGCCAGAGCCAGGGCGAGCCGGGACATCAGCGACACGGAAGCGAAGACTGCCGGCGGCGGCGGCGGCGGCATCCTTGCTGATTCCTTACGGCGCGGCGGCGGCGGCGGCGGCGGCGGCGGCGGCGGGGGTCCAGTGGCGGAGAGCTCCCAATGGCTCCCCCGTGGCCACTCACATATCTACGTCCGTTTCCGCCGCGGCAGGGGACAACAGCAGCGGTACGGCGGCGGCGACGGCGACGGCGGCAGGTCGACGGCCGCGGCAGTGGGCGCGGCTGATGCCGAGGTGGATCTGCGCCGGTCCCACCGCAGCGGTGGCGATGGCGGGGAAGTAGGCGAGGTGTGGTGGGAGCCGGCGGTAGCAGCAGCAGACGACGGCGAGGCAGCGGAAGCGGCAGCAGCGAGCAGCAGCAGTAGCAGCAGTAGCAGCAATGGGCGGCGGCGGAGCGGCGACGGTGACAGCGACGGCGGCGGCGACCCAATGTTTTTGCTGGAGAGGCAGCGGAAGCCACACGCCCTTATGGCGGCACTGCTGAGCCTCCTGGTGCAGGGGGGCCGTACGGGACGTCGCCGCCGCAGTAGCAGCCGCAGTAGCAGCCGCAGTAGCACCTGTAACCGCTGCTGCGCCTTCCCCGCCGTTGCCAACCGCAGCCGCCAGCATACCTGTGTCGTACGACGGCCTGTGCCGTACGCTATCAGCGGTGGAGACGGCCTGCGGCGCCGCGGTAGCAGCCATCCGGCGGGGGCGGTTTCGGAGGGCCGGGAGCTGTACGGCTCCGGCGGTGGCGGCGGCGGCGGCGGCGGGGCGGCCCGGGATGAGGATGAGGATGAGGAGGGCTACGAATGGCGGCGCGACGTGGTTGTGGCTCGCGACGGCGACCGGGCCGATGGGGGGGGTAGGGGGGGTGGGGGGGGTGGCGACAGCGGCGGTATCCTAGCGGGCATGATGGATCTGCATCTGGATCCAGATCCAGATCCAATGGATCCAATTCTGTATCCAAGGCCGGATCGGGAACCAGCTCCGAACCCAGTAGGCAGGAAGTTCAGGCGCAGTAGCAGTGGCCCGTACCTCCCCAACTACACTAACCACCACCCGAACCACCATGCCGCGGCGGGGCCTGACGGCCTCGGGTTGGTGGCGGGGGTTGGGGAAACATTCCCCCAAGAGCCCCCAGGAGTGGACGGCAAAGATCGTTCCGCTCCGAGTAACATCCAAGTGAAGCGAGGTGCGTGTCGAGCGGATGGCGGTTGGTGGTAGTTGGTAAATGGAATTGGTGGTAGTAGTGTAGGTGGTTGGTGGTTAGTGGTTGGCCAACTGTAGAGGGCAATATCGTGTTCCGCTGTGGGATGGGTGTGATATGAAGGAGCACCGGCCTGATAACCCGTGGGTCTGCAGGATCACGAGATTAGGATTGACCCATCAGCAATTCTTAAGGAGTCATTCCTGCGCCCCTATTTCTCTCTCTCTGCCCCTCTCCCTCCTCTCACCCCTCTCTGCCCCTTCATGGCTCCCTCAGTTGTGGGTCGGCGGCGGCGCACGGAGGTGCGGGTTTACCTGCAGTACAGCTCCTTCTTCGTACTGCGTCCCCACCATCCCCTCAGACTGAGACTGCAGGCGCTGGTGGCCAACCGGGCGTTTGAGGTGCGGTGGTAGCGGAGGTGGTAGCGGAGGTGGTGGGGAGGGGGCGGAGGTGGTGGGAAGGGAAAAAATACACATGACATGGGGCCAGCAAAGGAAACAGCAAACATTTGAAAGAAACGAACCCCCCTATGTGTCGTACGGCTGTGTGCATTCGGGGTTAGGGCGAAGGGATGGAAGGAGGTGCTTGGACCGGCAAGGGGCTTGATTAGGAAAGGGGGGGAAATACACCGCCGTGGCACGAAGGTCCCCTCCCCAAGGTTGCCCACCAGTGTTTTTTTTCGTTTTGGGCCTAGTACCCTATAGTAATGAACTGGGTGTTTCTTGCGGTTACAATTCCTTTTTGTATAGTCGCTGGGGGGGGGCTGCGGCCCCCCCAGACTCCCCCCTCAAAGGCCGTACGGTGTGCTGTACACAACACCTGACGTCTGGAAACACACATGCCGTACCACCATCGTTCTGTGCACCTAACTGCATTTGCGCCAGTGTCTCTCTGTGAGCAGGGCGCGGAGCCACTTTGACTGTCCATAAACGTTGTAAGCACACGAAGGCAAAATAGTGTAGAAGGTCCAAATGTTCAGCTTTATATGTGCAGAAGGCATTTGGGGCGACTTATGGCCGAAGTAATGAACCAGCACTGCCAACTGACCAACGATTCCATTTCTTCCAGGCTCAGACCCCCATTTATTCCCAAAAAAGTAATATATTACCAAAAAAAAGCACTGTTGCCCTCCCTCTAACCCCGCTCCCCCATTTCCCCCAGGCCGTCATCCTGCTCATGATCCTGACCTCCTGCGTGGTGCTGGCTCTGGACCGGCCTCGTAACGACCCCGCCTCGCGACTGGCTAGGGCCATCCGGTGGATGGAGGTGGCGCTCAGCGGTCTGTTCGGGGTGGAGATGGTGGTGAAGCTGCTGCTCAAGGTACTACAAAGGGAAAAAGGGCGGGCGGGCGAGAGGGGGATGAGACCCGGGCGCCGTGTGTATGTGGGTGTGCTTGTCCGGAGGGGAAGGTGTCAAACAACTTTCTGTGTTGAGCTCCCTCACCATCACCATCACCATTACCCTCCCCAGCTCCCCTTCCCCTCCATTTCACCTTGGCCCCCTCCCCCTTCGTGTCGCGCCACTTCCCCCCTTTCCCCCCCTTAACTACTGGTCAGTTCTGCTTCTTGTATACTCTTTCC
>NW_003307605.1:210508-212315 GCF_000143455.1 Volvox carteri f. nagariensis | reverse complement strand
ACTGCCCCGGGAAAGGGGGCCGCTGGCGAAGTTAACCACCCTGTAACAACATACATACATACATACATACATACATACATACATACATACATACATACATACATACATACATACATACATACATACATACATACATACATACATACATACATACATACATACATACATACATACATACATACATACATACATACATACATACATACATACATACATACATACATACATACATACATAGATACATACATACATACATACATACATACATACATACATACATACATACATACATACACACATACATACATACATACACACTTACACACTTACATACACACATTCCCCCCGACTTCCCCAATGCAGTTTCCTGTTCGGGGTATTTGGTATCTTGGGCACTCAGCTGTTCAGCGGCAGGCTGTCAAGGTGTAACCAGGCAGTACTGCCGGACGGGTCGCCAGTGTACGACAAGTCACAGGTATGCTGGCGGAGGAGGAGGCGACCGGGGGAGGGAGGTGCCGGGCGCCAGGAGGGGGAGAGGGGACGGAGTGGAGGGGATGGGAGCGTTGTATGTGCGTGTATGTGTGTGTGTGAAATAAAATAAGGCGACGGGGGACCCGTGGGCTTGTGGGAAAACATACTTTTGAATGTTGGTGTTTCATTACTGGGAGTGTGGGGAGATCATCACTCCCCCTGTCGTACGACGTACTTGATCTCTAACCGCCGTTATTATGATGGTCGGGGGCTACCTGGAGCGAGTTGGAGCACTGGGTTGGGGGGAGGAGAGGTACGAGGATAACCTGCTGGTGTTGGGGGGTATTGGGACCGGGGAGGGGGAAACGTATTTTTTCATTGGCGTGTGTGCATGTGTGTATGTGTGTATGAATAAGAAGAAACCTTTTCCATGAGCCATGTGCGTACGGGTAAATTAAATGTCGTACTCCCCCGCTTCTCCCCATTCTGTTTGTGGTGGCGCACGTCTGCCCGCGCAGTGCATTCCAGGTGTGTTTGTGTGCTCCCCCGCGGACATCTGTTTCGACCCGGGCTCCCCCACCCCCCGGGCCTGGCTCACCCCCTTCCGCAACTTCGACCACATCGGGCGCTCCCTGCTCACCCTCTTCGTGGTGGCCACGTTGGACGGTTACATGGATGTACTGCAGCAGGTGGGTGCGCGGTTTCGTAGCAACAGATGTGCGTGTGTGTCTGTATGTATGTAAGTGTGTATGTCTCGTACCGCTATCAGACAGACAGACAGGCCGATAGACAGACTTAGGTACGCAGGGGAATGGGAACCCGGAGTCCTCGCCATGATACCCAACTGGCTACTGGATTGTATTTCGGTTGTATTTCGGTTTATTTCGGTTGTTTGGTCTTAAGGTTCTTAGAGTGCAACGCCTGAAACACGCAGCCCTCCCTCCCTCTCCCCTTCTGCTCCCCCCACCCCGCACAGGTCATTGACGGTGTTGGTCCGGACATTCAGCCCCGGTACAACCACTCCCCCGCGATGGGGCTGTACGTCATCGCCTTCGTGTTCCTCGGGTCGTTCTGGTTGAACCTGCTCGTGTCGGTGAGTGTGTGTCTGTCTGTCTCTCAGTCAGTCAGTCTGTCTGTCTGTCTGCCTCTCTGTCTCTGTGCATGTGTGTGCGTGCGTGTGGTCTTGCGCATTGGAGAGGGAGCGGGTGGGAAATAACTCCTGTGAAGTGGAAGGGGCCATTCATGCATTTGCAACCTTACCCCCCCCCCAGCGTAACGGCAATAGACACCCACTTGCCCCATTCCCCACACCTCTCTTTCCCCCTCGCCCCCTCAC
>NW_003307605.1:208723-209334 GCF_000143455.1 Volvox carteri f. nagariensis | reverse complement strand
GTGGGGTGGGGGGAGTGAGGGGGTAGGGAGGGGGGAAAGATGTTTAAATCCTGCTTGCTTGTGTTACTACGGCGTTAGGGGTTGTTGCGGTTTGCTTGGATAGTCCCTAGGATAGAGCGGGTCGGTGCCCATCACCGCCGCCGCCGGCTCAGTGAAACGTGACCCGCACAGCGCTCCAGACATCACGTACATACCGACGTACACGAAAACCCCCTTCTGCAAACACCCCCCGCCCCCGTGATCCCATCGTGTACGACCCCTGCCGTACATGCACCAGGCTATGCCCCATGCGAGCTCCACCCGCCATTTCGATTTGGCGATGTCGTACCTGAACGCCGCCTTCACTTTAATCTTCCTGGGGGAGGCGGCAACCAAGATTGCCGCCATGGGGCCTCGGAGGTACATACAGGTAGGTGTGTGTGTATGTATTTGTGTGTATTAGTATGTGTATGGGTGTGTGTATGGGTATGTACGACCTCCCCCCCTCCCCCCCCTCCTGGTCAGGACCACTGGAACAAACTGGATTTGTTCATCATCGCCTCCTCCGTACCGGACTTGCTGTCACTGGTGGTGCCGCAGCTGGCGGAGGGAACCGGGGCCATCACTGCATT
>NW_003307605.1:207286-208673 GCF_000143455.1 Volvox carteri f. nagariensis | reverse complement strand
GGGTGGAGGTGTGTGTGTGTTAAGACGAACTACTGGTGAAGGATAGTCAGAAGAAGACAAATGCTGCAGGAGATGGGGGAAAGCTGCCTCACACCAACACGGGGTTGAAGCTGTTGGATCTTGTTGTTGTACGCAGGAAGGCAGCGGTCTGTCCGTTTGTCGTCTGTCTGGTAGCGGGCCAGGGTGATTTTCAGCAGCTTGAGAGGTCACCGAGGGAGGGGAGAAGGCACGTTTATACACCTCACGCACGTACACTGACACACACCAGGATGTTAGTTAGTTGGGTTTCGGTTGTTGTACGGACAGGGGTCCGGGAGGGGACGAGATCCCCCTCTGGTGCATCCCACCCCCCGCTAGTCCCCACCTCCCGTGTCACACATATACACACATACACACATATACACACATATACACACATATACACACATATACACACATATACACACATATACACACATATACACACACATACACACTATACACACACATACACACATGCACACACACGCCCTTTTTTCCCCTCCCCCAGGTCGCATGTTCAAGTTAATCAAGAGTGCCCGGGGCCTCCGAACGCTGTTCAACACGCTCATCAGCTCCGCACCGGCCATGTGCAAAGTGGGCTCGCTGCTCTTCCTGCTCATGTTCATATATGCCGTACTGGGGATGAATCTCTTTGGAGGGTACGGCAGTCCGTTTGACGATTACGGCGATACCAACTTTAACAGCTTTGGGTCCTCGCTCATTGCGCTGTTCCAGGTGGGCTATGTGGGGGGCCGTATGTACGTATGTATGTATGTATTAATGTGGTGTGGTGGGGGTTGAAGCAAACAATTTTTATTAGTACGAGTATGTCGTACAACATACGCGTGCGGGCCCCGCTGTGTCCCTGTCCCCATTCCGTACGAACGACTGATCCCAACGGTCATGCTGCCTCCACCCTTACTGTCGTACATTTGTGTGTGGCATGTTGTGCCGTACTGTACGGGCAGGTGTTCACTGCGGATGGTTGGAGTGCCGTGATGGCCCAAGCGGCGGGATGCGATCCCTTGGGTTTCCAGTGCCGTACAGGGGGCCAGGCACTGGTGGCGTGCCTTTTCTTCTGCAGGTGGGTGGTAGGAGTGGTTGAGGTGGTTGGGAGCGTTGGCTCGGATTCAACAACCAGAAACTGCCAACCACATCTACCAACCCACAGCGGACGATGCACCGGGACTCCAAACACGCTAAAACTCTACAGCGATCTCGGTGGCGGTGCGGGGCTTCCAGTGTTACAGGCGAATGCAGTACGTCATCATACAACAGCTGTCGGTGTTCAATTGCATTTTGTTTTGTCCTTCGCCCCACCTCCTTTGCCCTTCTGCTATCCTTTCNTCTCCTCGCCCCGCCCCAC
>NW_003307605.1:174325-206990 GCF_000143455.1 Volvox carteri f. nagariensis | reverse complement strand
GGCGCTGAGGCTGATTGACGAGCTCAAGGAAATGGCGGCGGCGGTGACTGCGGCGGCGGCGGCGGGAGGACAGGGACCGGGATACGGCAAAGACAAGGACAGACGGAGCCGGTGAGGTTGAGGGGTGAGGGGGTGAGGGTGAGAGAAGGAGGGGAGAGGGAAGGAATGGGGGAGGGAAGGAGGGGGGAAGAGGGGCTGAGGGCAAGGCTGTTTCACCGCCATCCCATCCTCATGGTCTCCGCCGCCGTTCAGGTGCCCCGCTGCTTTCCAAACAGCCGTGCGTGTCCTCAAGCATGTGTACTACCTGATATGATATGTGTGTACGACTGGTGACGAAAGATGTGTTAAGGTGGATCTCCCTCGCCGCCGGGGGTACAGCTATCCGGTGCGAAGCTGACCCCCTCCACACACCGCATACAGCCGATAGCCGGCGTGTGGCAGCCAAGGGAAGAGAACTCCGCTCCCTCCCTCACCCTCACCCCCAGGGGCCCCAGCTCGCAAACTTCCCCCCTTCCCCCCTTACCCCCTTCCCCCAGGAGCCGCAAGAGGTGCCGGGTTCCCCCCGTGCTGACCGGCGTGCCCAGGACCGGTAGCGAGTGCAGCAACCTGCCCTCGCCGGGGCCCTCACCCTTCAACCACCACAACCACCATGCCGCCGGCTCGTGCCCCTCCCTCGCCCCCGGCGATGGCCTCCTCAGTCGCGCCCAGTCGCAACAGCGGTCGAGCTATCAGAGCGTCATGAGCAGATTGCTGCTAGGGGTGGGAGGGGGAGGGGGAGGGGGAGGGGGGGGTGAGGGGCTGGGAGGGGAGTTTAGGGACAGCGGCCGCAGTCGCAGCTTCCTGAGCGGTTTGGGTTTCGGTACGGGGGGCTTTAACATATCCTCCTTGCGCCGTACACTGACGAGGCAGGGCAGTTGCGGCAGTAACGCCATCACGGCGGCAGCGGCGGCCGCAATATCCGCGGCAGCTGCGGCAGCGGGAAGGGGTGGCGGGGCGGGAGGGGGCCTGGGAGGAGGGGGGGGCAGCTTCAGCGGACCGCTACCCCGCGCCATCAATACCGGAGCTGCAACCACTCCCACTGCTACAGCTGCCGCTTTCAGAGGCCCGCAGCTGCACGTGTACGGCACTGTGTTGTCGGCCCCTGGCGCACACCTTCACGAGTGGGGCGGCAACGACCAGCACCAGCAGCGGTACCAATATCCCCACCATCAACATCAACACCAACACCAATATCAACATCTGAATCTCGGGGTTGGGTTGGGAATGGGGGTTGGCTCCCGTACGATGTCGGGTAGGAGCATGTGGCAGTACGGCACGGGGGGGGAGGAGTACGGGATTGGGTTTGGCGGAGGTGTGGGTGATGTCCGGTTGGCGCCTGACGACGTCCCTCCCCCCTCCGGGGGTGGAGACACTCTCACGGGGACGATCAGGGCCTTGGAGGACGGGGCCGCCGCTACTGCCGCTACAGCTGCTGCTGCTGCTGCGGGGGTTATCGACGGCACCAGCGGGCGCCGCCTGCACCTCCGCACCACTCTACACCGCCGCCGCGACGGCAGCGACCACCCCCAGGTGGCGGCGGCCGCGACGGCGACGTCTGACCTGGAGAGCAGAGCAAGCCACCGGTACAGCAATGGCGACGACTGTCCGGAGGCGGCTGGTGGCGGTGGCGGTGGCGGTGGCGGTGGCGGTGGCGGTGGCGGTGGCGGTGGCTAGATAGCGGTTGGACCACCGGTCTATTTCTTGGGAACCAGATCCACCCCGGGGGTGTGATGAGGGCTGCTGGGGTGACGGTGGAGGCGCTTGGTAATACGCGCGCGTGGTCAACAGCGGAGACTGTCGTACTGCGCTTCTCGGTTGGACGAGTAGGATTAGCATGCAACCGTGCGTCTGTGGGGTGGGGTGGGGTGGGGTGGGGGCGACCCAACAGCCGCCACACCTGTACAACACCATTTTACCTTACCTCTCCTCATCTGGCGCACCCCTCACACCAGGCGCGTATGTCGGCGTATGTGCATGTTTGTATAGGATGTGCATAAGATCACCGGGGGTCACGGGGCCTTATCTTTCCCCCTGCTTTGGGCGTCTTTCCGCCTAGTTGAGTACAGTTGATGGCGACACGCACCTACACACACACACACATTTATATATACGATGGAGAGCAAGAGGGAGTTAGAGAGAGAGAGGTTGCGGCTGAGGGGGCCTGAGAGGGGTTGGCTTCATCCCCGACAGACGCGGTGGATAGGCAGGTTGTGTGTGTGTGTGTGTGTGTGTGTGTGTGTGTGTGTGTGTGTGTGTGTGCGAGTATGTGTGTGTGTGCGAGTATGTGTGTGACCAGCTGGCCTATCAGCTGTTGCCGTGTCCTTCGCTTGCTTCGTTTCGGCTGGTTTGCTGACTGCATTTGGTTCCAGTGTATACGGCGAGCGTACGGCCATGTGTACTGCGCCGCTCAGTCGGATAGAAGTTATTCGGGACCCGTGTCGAATGGAGGGAGTTGAGGGTTGTGAGTTTGAAACAGGAGTGAAGCTCGGGTGATATTGAAACCTCAGGAGTTAAGCTCGGGTGATATTGAAACCTCACGCCCGATCTAGTGCAGAGGCGTGCGGAGAGGTGTGCGGAGAGGCGTGCCAGAGCGATGCGGATGTGTCCGCCGCAATGACGGCCCCCGCAGCAGTACTGCAGAGCTGGTATCTCTCCTAAACTGCTATTTCACGCACGGATGAAGACTATCGTCGCCGAAGATGCTAGAACTTGGATGCATTGCACTCATACTGTAGTGGCGGCGGGCCTAGTTGGGCGGTCAGCCAACGTCGCAGGGCCCCACTGGCAATCTGCTTGGCTGGCCGGAGGGGGGAGGGGTTGGAAGCTGGTACCCTGCACTCCCCGCGTATGGTGTATGCGTGATCGGACTTAGACGTGTCATGCTTTGCTGTTGCCCGCATTGATTGGCGACATGGCGACTGGATGGCTGCTGGCGTGTACAGCTCTCTCAGCCGTATGTATGTATTAATGTGTGGGACAGGGGGTCCTTATATGCCTTTTTCGTGGCCGCTACCCTGCGAAACCCTGCCTTCCCCGGTATTTCGGGGCACCCTCATCCAGTCACCCTAGTCAACTTCTCAGTGGATCGCTCAGGTTCCGCACCCACCACCAGCATCCAACGGAATGTGCCGGGTCGAGAGCGGCCAAACTCCATTCATGACCAGCTCGAAGGTCTACTTTTAACCACGGTCACCCCCTGGTCACGGGCCATCCACCCAATCGGACGAATTTTCGACCCTGACCGGTCTCGATCCCTTCGGGGGCATGGGTATGTGCGTTACCAGTAGCGCCTGAACTGATAACTGAGATCACTGACACTGTATGTATGTATGTATGTATGTGTGACTGGAGGGGGAATGTTGCGCGCGCTTGCATGGCGGCGGGAGACGTGTCCCAAGCGGGAAAAGCGACCCTTCGAAGCGTTTTGGACCTTGATTCTGATCTGGACTGGACTTTCGTGGCTGGTTCTCTGGTTACCGTTTCGAGTCACCTTCCGTGAACACCACCCTAGGACCCCGCGGATAGCGGTCGCATGGGGACGTGCCGCTGTGTCGCGAGAGGGGACCGAAAACCTCAAAATTGTGAAAAGAGGTCGCACCCTGAGCGGGCTTTTGAACTTCCGTACAGGCGTTGATGTATTGCAAGCAAGGGATTAGCCGCATTTCCCAAGACCTGTGCTTCACATGTGCAACATTCTTGGCCGGCATCACTATCACCATCATCGGACCCCAACTACCTGGCTTCCTAGCCGCCTGGACGATCGTGCTTTCCTTTCCGAGTTTTCCTACACCCCCACCGCCACACACGTATGTTGTCATATCCTGTAATCAAATGTCAAAAGATAGAACAACACTCCTCACTGCTCTAACTACCTAATGCGGCTGCAGTACAACCAAAGCAAGCAGAGCGGCACCAACGTGCCAACGTCAACCCGCACAATACTCCGCACCCCTCCACCTACGTGGTCGCCTTTGCTGCTGGCCTGGTCGCATCTGGCTTATCTGATAGGCTTCTCCCACACCGCGTGCTGTACTGAAGTACGACAGTACTACACAACACTCATCTTCCTCTCTCGTCGTTCTACCATCTCTACACCTGCTCCAGCAAATTCCTTTGCCGCATGCGAATATCCAGAAGACCCACCCCCAGCTACAACCGCACCATCCACCAACTGCCTGCTGCTGGTAGGGTACTCCTGCTCCTAAGGTATTCTCTCTTCCTCCCCCTCCTCCACATTACTCCCCCCCGGCAATGGGCTCAGTAAGCCGCCTACCAGCCGCTACTCGTCCTGCCCCGACGGGAGGCCTTATCGCCACCAACCAAGCACCCTCTCTCCGCCCGCCACCGCTTACAAGACCACATCCCTGCATCGCTACTCTGCTCGCTCACCTCCTGTACTGCACAACACACATACAGACACACATACACCGCTCAACCCACCAGTGCAATTCGCTCAGTCAGTTGGGGGCCTTCGTGCTCAGCGCCTTCCCGCCTCCCCTCTCCCTCCACTGCGGCCAACAGCGCATCACCACTAAGGCAGCCCCGCGTCCTCCTCCGCCTCCTGCTGCTCTTGCTGCGGGCAACCAGACAACGGCGCGCCTTGTCAGTTCCGCCTGGCGGGCGGGCAGCAGGTCGTATGGCCATGCAAGGGGAGGTAGCAGGGAGGTAAGATCATTTTAGGGGGAGGCCGCCCCCGCACCTCCCCAAATACATACGGACACAGAGGGTGGGTGGTGGCCGGGGACTCGAGCTCATTTCGCGGCACCGCCGGGGTCCCCCTCCGCACTTTACCACCCCCTCCCCCATTGATACACGCAAATCTCACGGCCCATACGCACGTTCGGCCCCTCCTCCTCCCCGCCTGCCCCCTCCCCCCTTACCTCTTACAGACCCCACGTACCACTCAACCCGCTCGGGGGGTCTCGGGGTCACAGCAGCCGCCTCTCCAGTTGGTCGAAAGCGAACTCCAGCTCCTCCTCCCCCACGTACTCGCCACGACGGTACCGCGCCACTATGCGGCGGCAGTACTCCAGGATCTGGCTGTCCTGGGCCCGCAGCCGTTCCTGGGCCTCAGCGATGGACGACTCCGCGCTGCGACGAAGACGTTCGCGAGCCTGATGATAATGGACCGGTTGGCCAGTTGGCGACATATTTGCGTGTGAGCGAGGGGGGGAGATAGCGAGTGACGAGGGGGAGAAGGACGGTTGTGAATTGGGGGGCCGGGCGAGGAGCAGGGCGGCAGTTTCATCAGGGTTGCGCAGGGGAGCTCGGGGGACTAATGAACGTTGTCAGGGTCGGGGGGAATGTGGGTTATGATGGGCCCCTCTTCCACCCGCTTCCCTCCAGCCCTCCCCTAGCTGGCCCTTTGGGCACCACAACCACGACCACAAAACCACAACAACCTGAGTTGCATTTTACATCACATGATCCTTTTCCCCCCCTTTCTCTATGGTTCCCTCTCCTCCTCTCACGCCAACTGGCACACCCACCTGCAGTATGTCCTCGGCTGCTCGACCGCTCCTGTCCTGCGCCCTCAGCCGCTCCCGGGCCGCGGCAATGGAGTCCTCCGCGCTCAGAGCGGCCAGCCGACCCATCCGCTGAGCCTCGGCCTCGGCCTGCAGAGACACCAATCAAGGGAACAAGCAAACGAACAAAGAGTTGGGGGTTGGGAGGGGTTGGGAAGACTGGGCGCTATGTGCGCCACTGCTGTATCAAATTGCCGTACCACCGTGCCACACAGGGGAAAGGACGCAAGGCCCTTCTCGCCCCAAGCAGGCTCTGAAAAGCTCACCGTCTCACCTTTTACCATTTTCCTCTCCCCACCCTCAACCCACCCCCACCCCTCAGTTAGGCTCCTTTCTCCCTTCCCGCTAACCCCCCATGCCCACGCATGCTCACCTGCCGCACTCGCTGCTGAGCCTCCGCCAAGGACCTCTCCCAGGGCATCTGGTAACCACCGTACGACAACGATGACGAGCTGTACGGAGAAGTGTAACCGCCACCGCCGCTAGGCCGACTGGCCGAGGAGGTGGTCGGCTCGTCCCCCCCGGCAGTGGCTGGGTGTCCTCCAAGCAGCCCGACCAGCTCGTTGTGCTTGTCACCAATCAGCCCCGCCAGCTTTCCTAAGCGGCGGGGGGGGGTCGGGGGAGAGGTGTAATTTGTGTGTGTGTGCATGCTCGTATGCACGTGTTAAAAAGGTGCATACTGGAAAGCCGGGGAGAGGACGAGGTAGAAGGCCAGGCGGGCAGTGCTGGGATGATGGGAAAAGGGAGATGAACATACATACACATATACTCAGGTTAGGCCCTGTCACCTTCCCCTGCCACCTCCCCCTGCCACCACCGCCTTCGGAGTGCCCCGCCATCATCGGCCACTCGGCCCCGACCCCTGATCCTCCTCCACGTACCTGCCAACGAAAAGTTAGCTTGTGCCTTGGTGTTGCTTTTATCGATGATCTCTCGCAACAAGTTCTTCTCCTGGGGGTGTGGCGTAGAGGAGTTGATAAACAGGTAGGCGAGGTATGTGGAAGAGTAGGACTACAGCAAGCAGTTCTTTGACACAGCGCAGATAAGTGACATATCGCCTTCAGTGAATCACGTCCGTCCGTATGTCAGACAATCCGGTCCGATGGCGATCAGCATCCGGATGCGATAACCCGTGAATGCATGCGAATAGCGCCGCGGAGGCCGCAGACGGAGAGCACCGCACTATGCCGACTACCCGCCGCCGCCACCACAACCACTGCGACTTGAAGTCAGACGGCATCCTGTGAACAAGCGCCTCTCGCGCCCAGGCCCGTCCCCAGCCCTACCCGGGCGCACTCACTCGCCCTACATCAGCCACCCGGTCATTCCCCCCCACCCCACCCCACCCCGGCCCCCGGCCCACCTGCAGGACCACCTTGGCCCCCGCCTCGTCACCCGCCTTGACCTTCTCCAGTGCAAGGTCCTGAAACACGAGGGGGGAGGGGGGGAAAGACGAACCCCACACGAGTGAAGCTGCTGCCAGGGCAAGAGTGTACCCGGGGAGGGGGAAAGGGGGGTGGGTGGGCCAACCCACGTCCCAAATACAGCAAAACAGTCAGCAGGATGCACATGGGGTGCACATTCCCGTGGCACAGGCGGCTGAACATCGGTGGAGCCGCCTGTATCAACCGTCGCGACTGGTAATTGCGGCGTCTCACCATCAGGACAAACCGCAATCGATCAAGGTGAAGAGTGCCGTACGGGCAGACGTCACACATACAAAGACACGGCTGCTGTGCAGGAAGAGCCTGAAAAGCCCCCCTGGAGAGGTAAGGGCCTTCCGGGGAGGTGCGGGCAGGGCAGCACTACGCAGCAAGGCAATCCGGGTACCATGTAGTCGTGAAAGGGTGGGGGGCCGCTAAGGGTCTGTTAAGGTTGCTGGTGTGTGGGGATCACGAAGTCCTTGAGGATATAGAACAGTTGTCGGCGTCCACAGCTACAAACTGCTGAAGAGTCCAAAGCAGGTGAAGTACTGAAGAGGCTTCTTCTCGTCCTCCCCCCCTTTGCATTGGGGCCCCCGCCCAAGGTCCACCATCCAGAAACGCTCATGTCGACTTGGCACTCATGGCGGCCTGCAGCCCCTTCGGAGGACAACTTTCCCTGCTACCCCTATGTCCCCCCTCACCTCACCTCCAGCAGCTTGCTCATGTCCGTGAGGCGCACACACGTCTTGGCACAGGACTCGGCTGCGGGAGGGGGGTTGGGGAGGGGGGCTAAGGGGGCCAGAGGGATGGGTGCTAAAGCCAAGCAAGCGACTGCCGGTACTTTGCAACATTAGCATCAACACTACCCGAGTGCGCGGCATTAACGCAAAACTTCCCTTAGTAACCTCGGAACCTTGGGGCCCCAAACACATTACAGACATTAGTGCTGTGAGGCGTGGAGGGAACAAGCGAGCGAGTTTTTGCGAAGCCTTGCGCCCATCTCCTTCTGCCCCCTGGCCCCAAACAGAAAGGAGAACTGCCGCAAGCGAGTTTGCTTATGAAAGGCAAGATGTAGTGCCGTCCGTCGGGAATCTCGCCTGCAACGAAATTATGAAGAGCCTGAAAACTGAAGACTAGAAGGGAGCATCGCTCCTCAGTCGTGAAGCAAGCACGTGAAGGTTTGGGCATTCCGATTGACTGACAGTTAGTGCCGTGACCATCGCATACGCCGCTGCGTGTCCTTACCAACTCGTACGGCTTCGTCACGCTCGTCTTCTAGAGCTTTCAATTCCTGGCGAAGAACATCCAGCTGAGCTTCGCGCCGCTGCGTTGTTGCACTGTAACCATAACCTTAAACAAGAGCAAGGACATCGCATAAAGTCTTCAGGACGCTGATCATCGAAAGTGCCTCTTATGAGCAACCCGCCTCGCGGCAAATGTAGGGCAGGAAAGAGTGAAACGCAAATCGGACCTTTTCAAAAATTCAACTCAGATGGGGCTTCACAACAAAACTCCTGACCTTCATAACTTGCACAAATAATCTCCTTTACGTGTGGCTTTTTAATTGGCCTGGATACAAACTGACGAAAGGTTCCTCGACTGCACGCCGGCGAATACCTTGATGCTGCTTTAGAAGTGGTGCTGCTGAAGCATAACATGACGCGTGGTTGCGTCAAAAGTGTCGTGGTAGGATGCATAGTAAAATGACTTGTACAAGCTGACAGGGTCAATCTCTGCACGATATTGCACTGAATACGTCTCGTCAAGAGCACTTTGGAGCAATGTACAGTGCACTGTTCACAGGACAACATGAAAATGCCACAGTTCAGCGTTGCCGTACGCAAATGTGGACTCGGAGCAATTAAGCTAGATCAGAAAGGACAGCGTGTCGCGTTGGTTTTCAATTCAGGTCAGGTCAGGTGCCCTATCAACAAAACCTCATCGCCCGGTTGCCGTCTCAGCAGCGACCGCACTCTGTCCATGACGCGCCGTGTTACGTTATCCTGCGATCTGAGTCCACTATCTGTGTAAGACCGAGCGGCGTGGCGTAGCAGGCGCCAATAACCAAACCGTTCCCTCCAAGAGCCACAGTTTCACCATGAAGGCGCAGCCAAACACTGTTCATGCCTCTCGGCGCGTGTCGATGTGCAGTGAGTAATGTAATGCGCGATACGCTGATGCACCCAAACACAAACACCGTTCCCGCGACCTCCCAGCAAGGTAGCAACGTGACCCTTCAGGTATCAGCCGTGATAGCCTACCCAGAAGTGACCTGTGCATTTCAGTAAGCACAACGATGTCATAACGCAATGCGGAGTGAAGCAGCTCATGCTGTTCTAGTTTCCAATCAGTCACACCACGTATGTTCCATTCAACTTTACGAAGCGGTTCATACCTCCGGTCGGTTTCCTAGGCGTCCTGGGTGGTGTGCCTTGCCGCGGTCCCGGGGAGGGAGGGGCCCCTCCTGGGGACCACCCTGCCCTCGCCACGACCACTCCACACTCGCCTGGCGCCTCTGCTCCCACCCGCTCCAGCCCCACCACCGATCATCATCATCATCATGTTGATACCTGTTGCTGCACTTACGGTGTCAGCTGGGTGCTAACACCAACAACTTCATCATCCAAGGCTCGCTGATGAGGCAGCTGAAGGCACAGTACACTCCCATGTATGTCTGGATCTGCAATATTAAGAAGCACACTGTTTGCAGGGGAAATGGTGTGGACATCTCCATGAAGACCAATGGGACCTGGCGGCCCTACACTGGACTGTGGCAGCCAAGCGACACACTGAGCGGCAACAGTGCAGCAACGGGTGCCAACATGATGATGATCGGTGGTGGGGCTGGAGCAGGTGGGAGCAGAGGTGGCAGGTGGGCATGGGGTGGGTGTGGATGAGGGCAGGGTGGTCCCCCAGGAGGACCCCCTCCCTCCATGGGGGCTGTAGCAATGGACACCACCCAGGATGCTTAGGAAACCGACTGAAGATATGAACCACTTCGTAAATTTCAATGGAATATATGTGGTGTGACTGATTGGAAACAAGAACAGCATGAGCTGCTTCACCTTGCATTGTGTTACAACATCGTTTCTGAAATGCACAGGTCACTTCTGGGTAGGCTATCATCGCTGATACCTGAAGAGTCACGTTGCTACCTTGCTGGGAGGTCGCGGGAACGGTGTTTGTGTTTGGGTGCATCAGCATATCACGCATTACATTACTCACAGACGCGCCAAGAGGCATGAACAGTGTTTGGCTGCGGCTTCATGGTAAAACTCTGGCTCTTGGAGGGAACGGTTTGGTTATTGGTGCTTGCTACACTGTGCCGCTCAGATCTCGGTGTTACACAGCTAGCGGACTCAGATTGCAGGATAGCATAACACGATGTGTCATGGACAGAGTGTGGTCGCTGGTGAGACAGTACCAGCAACCGGGCGACGAGGTTTTGTTAATAGGGGACCTGAACTCCAGGGTTGCAGAGATCTTCGAATTTCTCAGATGCTGAGGGGGGCACCAAGTTAGGCGATTAAGCTCAGGTGGAGCTGGGGCAAGCAAACCTTTTGCATGCCATTCTGCCTCACCAGTCAGAAGACAAGACTGATAATGCTTTCAGGCGGGCCTTGGTGGTCTTCTGTCGGGAAATGTTGATGGTTGTTTTGAATGGGCGTGTTCAGGGAGATTTGCAAGGGTTGTGCACTTTTTGGAGTCCAGCGGAACGGCATCAGCATGATTGACCTCTTCATAGCATCCCCCACCCTTTTCTTTAGGGTGGACCAATTACACATAATGGATAATGGATATTCCTGTCATACTTGCTGGTGAGAGAGTGGGTAGCTTCATGAGTGACCACTGCCCGGTTTCACTTGAGTTGGGGGTACTGTGAGAGGGTGTCAACCCAACTAAGAGGTGCAAATCCATGGCACATTTTGACATCCAACACAAAGGCCCGGTATGAGAGCTTGTTTGCCACCGATGATACCCTGCTGTGCAGCGCATTTCAGATGCTGTTAGCAAACTTTGGGGTGAACTTGATAGCACCATGGTTGTCGAAGTGCTCACACGAGCCTGCTTATCGGTGTTGGAGAGGGGTTTTGGCCAGCAGTGCACGGCACCCAAGCGTGTCAGGGAAGAAAATGGGTGCTCACTTACGATGCCGTGTGGCTGGGCTGGCGAGGGCTGTCTGGCCTGAAATCAGAGAGTCACCACTGTGGCAGCCCTGAGTGCCCTGTTTACCTGGTGGAGGTCATCACTACGCTAAAAAATGCTGGGCAACAATAAATCCCCGGGACTTGGGCCCATGCCAAGTGTTATAAGTATGCCACCAGGAAGGTTGAGGATAAGGAGGAGCTGGTGCTTGCACCATATCTGCTGTGTCTGTTGAAGCATATCTGGTCTACTGGGGACTACCCAAGGCAGTTTGAGGTATCTGCCTTCACACCCATCCACAAGAAGGGTGACATCATGGATCCTAGTAACTATTGGGGGCTGGCTGTTGGTGGGGCTCGTCTAAGCTTTATGTGTTCTTGCTTGATCGGAGGCTAAAGGCCTGGGAGGAATGCTGTGGTGCTCGCAGCCCTTACCAGGGTGGCTTTCGGCCTCAGCATGGCACCACTCAGAATCTGTTCTTGGTGCGACACCTCATGGACCAGTGCTGTAGGGATTTCGTCAATGCTTCGGGCCAAGCATTCTTTGTTTGCCAGATTGGTTTGAGAAAGTGTTTGACTGGGTTGACAAGGTTAACAGAGCAATAGGAGAGGCGTTCCCTTCAACCCAAGGGGTTAAGCAGGGTTCCCCAATGAGCCCCACACTCTTCGTTTTTCTGTTGAAGGTTTTGCAGACTATGTCGATGCTTTAGACATCGTGCACCCTGCTGCCATGGCGGCCCCTGACATCCTCAGTGTGGAAGGTCGTTGAGTACCCCTAGCCCTCTATTGACGACCTGAGCCTGTTGATGATGCCACTGAGACGGTTGATGAGCCTACTACAGGCACTGCACGAGTGCAGAGGCTCCTCTTGTCTCACTGTCAATGCATGAAAGTGTGAGCTGTTGTTTCGTCATCCCAATGGGCATGTTAGAGGGCACTACTGCCACCGTACGGCCGCAACCTATGAAGCCGCAATAAATGCGGCCAGCTGCTTCACCAGAAACATTCGATGTTTGCTGAGCGAGAGTTCTATCCTCGGCGCTCGGTTGCGCCCTGTTGTGCCGTGTCCTTATCCAGCATGAGAAACAGCATGCAAGTAATGTTACATGTCTTGGTAAATATCTAGTGGTATTGCACTGGATGTGATCCATTCAAGGAAATGTGCGCATAAGCTTCAAAAGTGCTATCGCATTATTAGTGCCATATTTTCGCCTACCGCCATAGCATGACAAGTCGGGTGTCGGCTTCCTCGAAGCCAGAAAAAGGGCGGGCCCCCCCTGCATCTGTACAGGCCGGTAGCTAGCGCGGCACATGTGACAATTGATGGGTAGTGTCAATGCGGTGGGAGATGTGCTTTGTTGCAGCAGTGCTGATGGTGTGAGAGCTAAGCTTGCACCGGGCTCCACGTGAATCGCATCCATCCCGGGTGCATGCCGCATGGACAGTGCGACAGACCGCAAGTCGGAATGCCCGTGCGGGCAAATGGTAACGAAAGCTGGGTGAATTTCGGTGCTGTCTGTGATGTTTATTCCCGAAGCGCCAGCGGCCTCAGCAATCTGCCCCACAGCCGCAGGCTTCATCGGGGCACAACACAAGTCTCCGGAGGCCCCGAGCATTGGCTAAAGTAAATGTACAAATGAGCAGCTTGCGTATTTCATAGAGAAATGTAAGCAAATTTGTCGGCCTGCTGGTGGCAAGTCGTACACGTGAATGCCCGTGCAGGCAAATGGTAACACAAGCTGGGTGTTCAAGTAATCATACGCTGTCATCTCGGAAATCAATGATGAGATACACGGCACCTTTTCGAGATGAAATTTAGCCCCAGAGGCGTTGATGTGACTTTGGCCTCGGTCAGTTGAGGCAGCCAAAGTTGTTTGTGCTCATACGATTTTTGTTGGCTACAGGCGCGATACCTTGCGATAGAGAATGATATATATTACCTATAACGCGTTTCAGCCAGGCGAGATATTATGTTTGGTCCGTTACACACGCACACACACACGGACATGGGCAATCCTACAGGTTGGGGGCCCCCTGAGCGCTTCGCGCTGGGGCCCTGCCCAAAAATTAACATCAACAGTTGCCGAGTCGCTGGAATGTTGCATAGATTCATGGAAACCTCCAGAATCGATAAATATATTTACGACGTTCGGGCCTAAACTGAAAGCTGCACGAGATGGCAACCTTGAGAAACCAGTTTCCAAGTTTCGTAGAATAAAGCTTGGTGCGGTATATACCGGATATTTACGTAAGCCGGAAACTAGTTTCGGCCCCTTTCGGCTAGCGCCGTACGAGGAGCCTATTCAGGGATCGGGCCGAAACTTCGTATTCGGGAACCCCTTTGCAGAAACGCTGCGGAAACTTGCGAAAAGGATAAATTGTCTATGTAAATTTGTCTTTTTTAGCTCTTTGCAGTGTTGCGATAACATCAAAAACACGCTCTTGGCAAATGCGGTTCAGCTTTGTGGGATCTAAAATTTGGCGGATTCGAATAGTGTTCGTATGTAGGGGTTCCTAAAAGGGAATTCCAGATGTGGGGGAACTTAGTGACGGACTCACGTGTGCCCCACACCCTTGCCGATGCTTACCCTGCTCCCTGCATGCATTCCTCCTCTCTTCGGCCCCCAATCCCCCAGGCCAGAGCACCCTTATCGTAGACCTCCTCCTTAGTGCTTAATGTTGACGATTTGTATTGGGACGCTCGGATCGGCTCACACCGATGTTACACCAGGTATGGACTCAAGGACCCTGACATATTTACCCTAAACTAATATCAATACTGAAGTAAATGCACGTACTTATATGGCAAACGCAGGTGTGGAATCTGTTTTTGACTTTCCGCCATATTGCAAACGCGGAAATGCGGATTCTCTTTTCTGCACTTCCGCCATTCTAGGCTCTGCTGCGGAAAGCGGGAAAAAACCTATTTCCGCAGGTTTCCGTTTCCGCACGTACTGAAGCCTGCGAAACCCTTAAGAAGAGACAAGTTCCATTCATAGTGAAGGGCCAGCGACCTTAGCTGGCCATTAGGCGAAAGGCCCCAGGACAACACTGTTTGGGCTCATACGATAAGGCCTCTTGAATCCCAGACATGGAAGGTCTTGCACAAGTACCACCGCCTCTAATCTAAGCAAGGGCGTCTCACATTGCTCAAAAGTGCGCAGGACCAGTCCCGCCGAACGTCAGGCGCGAGCTACTGTGTATGGCAGACCTTACCCCTTTGCTTGGGGCTGTTTTCAGGAGCTGAGATGCTTCATGTGAGAGAGTGATCGACCCAAGTATACCTAGCCCCACCACATAGTCCAATCAGCTAACCATCTGGTTGTTACGTTTCCCCTTAGCTTCTTATCAGTACTAACGGCGCAACTTGCGCAAGAAGAACACCTAAGTTCGCAGCTCTACACCCTAGGCGGGTAGCAATCAAGTGATCAGGGTGTCTGAGAGCGATCTGAGGACGTCCATGCATATGCGTCCGCGCGTAGGGCATATGCAAAACGTTTGAAACGCATCGATATCATAAATTGCAGCGTTTGAGGCTTCCGACCGTTTCGCAAAAGGCGGCAAAAGCCGTAAAGTGTTTTGCAGCCACTAGTACAGTTTCGGCCTGTACCATGTATATATATCCACATGCCGTATGTATCTGTAAAAACCTGCTAGCTGTGCCAACCGTTGCCGAAAGAAGCCATAACGGCCACAACCGAGCATCAGGTTAATAATGCACACAACACCGATATGGTTTAAGAAAATAATCATGCACGCATACTGCGAAGAGCATGTCATGCTTCTGTGAGTAGAGGAAGTGTAAGCTTTACCCCCAGCTTAACTGCCCTTTCACACAGTTCAATTATCAAGCAAGCGCTTTCTGGCCTTGCCTAACGACCCAAAGATTGCGGCATGCCAAACATTGCCTTAGATGGAAACCGAGTACGGCACGCCGCGCATCGTAACGCCCGCCTGCGAGCCCGGCACAAGTAGCGTGTACGGCAGCGGGCCGGCTGTGTCATCTGTCGCCAGGCCAAATCGGGCCCAGTTAGCCACGTCCGCATTCCTCATTTCAATGGTTTCCTCCAGGCGCTTCATGGCGCCGATGAAAGCCCGGTTTGCCTCGCGGGCAGCGGGATCCTGCAGGGATGGAGCGAGAGTTTTGGGTTTTAGAGCTGCTGTCACGGTTTTAGCAACAATGCATGTTGGGGGGCGCGGTGGCTTGGCCTATCAGAAGGCGATAACATGCAGCAAGTACATTCTGCAAGCCACCTCCCATGCATGTGGCTCTTCTATCTTCCACATCTGTTTCCCTAAACCTCTTCCTTCGAACCTCCCCCAGCCCCATATTGCGGCTAGGTGGTATACAGCCTTCCAGACATTATTCATAACCACCACCCCAGGGCCCCGAAGCCTCCCCCAACCACCCTCACCACAAGCTGTTCGTTGACCTCATCCAGAGTGTGCTCATCCCTGGCGTGACTTGACAACAACTTGACAGTGGCGGCGACCTGTATACGGGGTTGAAGGGGGGAGAAGGAACGGGGTAAAGGCACAATGTCTAGCGATATGCGCAGTTCGAAATGGGAAGGTGGAAATGACACAAAAGCGACTTGAGGTCCTGTGGGATTGTGTGGATGCTGCAAGCGTAGCAGGCCGTCAGTGAGCAAATCGCCCCAAGGAGTCCAAACCCAACACTGCGACTCCAAACTGGGGAAATATAATGAAGCTCCTGAACATACATTCCCACGCACACACAAGCAAGAAAACTAATCAGCACAATCACCGCGGTTTTGGCATACATCACCCGTTGCCGTACAGTGCACCATCCCATTGCCGTACCGTGATGGCGGTGAGCGGGTCAGCGAGGTACATCATAAGAATACCCTCCTGGGTGGGACCGACGCGGGCGCGTGTCAGCTCCTGGGGCGGAGGAAAAGGGGGAGAGCTCGTTGGATGGGGTGCTGAGGGTTGAGAGCTCGTTGGAAGGGGGGTATAATGCTGCAGGTGAATAGCTTTCATTAATTTAAGAACCCTCCTCCCCAGCCCTGGTCACCGTAGTTTCATAATGGTCATGCTCGCAGCTCAACGAGCCCCCAATGCCAAACGTCCTCTGACACCCAATTCCACTCACTCACTCCCCCTTACCTCCCAGCCCTCATCCCCCGGCGCCGGCATGGGCCGCCGTACCAACGAAGAAGCGTTGAGGACGAAGCTCGTGTAGTCGTACTGCCCAAAGTTGACCGCAGCGTGATGGCCTGACGCCAGCCAGGCAATGGTGACGAGCACCCGTACAAGCTGCTGTACGGAAGGGATAGGACCCTCAAAACCCCAGAGCTGGGTTTCGGCCCCGGGGCGGAGTCCAAAGCGGATGAGATCGGGGTGGCCTTCGGTCTGGCATGTGGGTGTGAAGGAATGGGAGGGCGAGTTGCGTTACAAGAGCAGTCGGGAAGGTAATCTGTCAAAATTTGCGCACGTTAGTCACCGACCCAAATGGGGATAGAGACTACTCCAGTCGCGTGAAGGGTAAATGGCAGTAACACGCTCGGAGATGAAGTGAGTTTCGTGAATTCCGGGTGCATGCCAGTACGGCGGCAGATTTGGACATCACCTCCGAGAGGCTGAGAGAAGGCACCAAAACTATCAGCTTACTGAAGGCATTTCGGAGCCGTGGACACATTCGATCACCAAAGTGCCGGCTAGTGAAGATGAAGAGTAAACCGATAGAGTAAACATCGCCATGATTCTTTGGTGCTACCACTCAAAGTTCCTAAACTTTGCGTAGTTTTGCTCATAAACGCTTATCTCATCCCATTGGGGTAGCGCAAATCAAATTGTGAAGCGCGAGGCCTTCGGCACGGCAAGCCGGTGCAATGGTCATGGAGAGCTGGTCGCGATGCATGTTCTATTCGCATGACGCCGTCGAATGCATGCTCCTTTGACAAGAAACACGGCATCGTATGGATCGAAATATGGCGCGAGAAACGTTGACGTGACCTTGACGTTGGTCCATGGAAACAGGCAAACTTGTTTGCCGTCATACAAATTTTGTCAGCTACAAGGAAACTGCCTTGAATTATGGAAGATTAACGGCTTTAAATATTGCGCTTTAGTGCGGCGAGATATTATGTTTGGTCGTTAAACACGGACACATATGTATGCACATGCATGCACAGCGGGGTGCAATCTACAGGGCGGGGTCCCCCGACGCGCTACGCGCTGGGGCCTCGCCAAAAAATGGTTTGGAGGGAAAAATATGTTCGGAAGCATGGAAGGGTTGGATCATGGAAAGGGGGAAAGGTGAAGGGGGAAAGCCAGACGGAAGGCGAATTCAAGCCATGGCGGGGAGCGCGTACTGCCCCCTCATTCACACCCTCTATAACCCACCTTGACCTCATGCCACCAAGCCTGCAGTTCCGTATCCCCCTTCACATCCTCATCACTCTTGTAGTACAGCTTCAGGTACGTGTCGAAGTACGACGTCAGTGCGTTCCACAGATCCAAGCCGTCAGTGGCGTACGGATAATCGAGCCAGGGCTTGCCAGTGGGATCCACCATACCCCTGTGCGGGACAGCGTGAGGGGGGCTAGTGTGGGATGGGGCCCGTGGAAAGATATACTCTGGTATATTGGAGGATATCTACTTACCCACCTTCCATCATGGTCCTTATCCCTCTTCCATGGGGTGGCTCTTGAAAGCTGATTACCTCAACCGTGGTCGCGTCCTGTGCATTACCCGATGCTCCCTCTGAACCCCTAATCCTAATCCCTGATCCCCCCCACCAACTACACACCGGGTCTTGAGGTCCTCCGGAAGAGCCTCCGTGGCGAAGTTCCAGTACTTGCCGTACACAACGGATGCTAGGCGCATGGCATAAGGCCCCGCAGAAAAGGACTTCTCTATGATTCCGCCCGCGTTGATTAGGCCCGAGCGAGCGTTACGATTGATGTTCAAGGTGTAGCGGAAGTGCGGCAGCATCAGCTTGTATACCTGGTTTTACGATTTGGGCGGGCATAACCAAGGGGAGGAGCTTGCAATAGGTTTACCGCTGTTGAATTGTAGCTTAGATGTGGCAGGATCGAAGCGAGTATAGCCTCTAAGGTGTGTACGGCAGCCATATGGCTTGCCAAATTTCAAATTTGTTACTTCAGCTGACAGCTCCATAGTTCCGGCATTATGCCTACACTATTGGAGCTTATTGTTGCTCGCACTATTCTGCAGTAGTGTGAGGCCCTTGGCAGCCCCTGTTCCACCTCGCCCTGTCCTATCCGGCATATAGGAAGATAAATGTGCCCCCTGTTGATGGACGGTGGTGACCTGAGATTAAGTTGACTCGCGAGACGACCAGGATTGGAGTTGTGCCACCGTCGATCCGGCAGATTCCGTTGGATGCTGGCGGTGGGTGCGGAACCTAAGCGATCCACTGAGAAGTTGACTAGGGTGACTGGATGAGGGTGCCCCGAAATACCGGGGAAAGCAGGGTTTCGCAGGGTAGCTGCCACGGGTGAAGATATGCCCCCCTGTTCCACACATCATTTACTTCGTAGGGAGCAGGTTTTAAAGGTACATTTGAAAAGATCAATAAGCAGACAATCATTGCTCTTGGAACGTAAAATGACGGTGCAAGGATTATGAAGGTAATAGCCGTTGTAATAGTAGAAGTTTTGTGTGCATTCCTCTCTTGCTCGCAACAATAATTTGCTTCCGTACCGGATGCATGACGCTAACATGTCGCCGAAGGGCGATGAAGAACGGCTCCAGCACGCAGTGGGTGCGATTCCAGTGGCTGATCAGCTGCAGGGAAGGGAGAAGACAATATTGTTTTATGGGCATGCTACGTTAAAACTTGCAGAAGGGCGTTTGCACGACAGCCTGCTCCCAATCCTTAACAAAAACCACCAACGCACATCTACACGCAGAAACGCGAAACACACCACATGCAAACCCACTTGGTGGAACGACGAGTCCAGCGACTTGAAGATCATCTTAGCGAGTCGCCACACAGCTAGAGTGGCGGTGTCAGCGGAGAGCTGGGAGCGAGAGTAAACCTGGCCGGCAGTGCGGGCCAGACCAGGGTTCTTCGCGTGGGTCTTGGAATGGGCTAGCTCGATGGCCACGGGGATAAGGCCCGCATCATTGCCCTGCTCATCCCTGCAGGATCGGGGAGGGGAGAAACGATATTAGGGGAGAGGAAGATTGCTTGGGGCGGGCAGGTGGGTGGGGAGGCGGATTGGAGGTGTTGGTTTTATAAGGGTAGGACAGTAATTAGGTGATTTTGTTGGTTCGCTGAATGCTGAAGACTGCCGGATGCCATAGTTTGTTGTCCTTTCCTACTAGTAAAAAGCATACAACAGCATTACACTTACTCCCCACTTACTTCCGCAGGTAGAGGATGGCACGGCCCGCGTGCTGGACCACATCCTTGATTTGCTCGTTGGCCGCTGCCTCCCAGAAAGCCGACAGATCCCAATAGTCAATTGAGTACAACCGGGGCTTGCCGCCCGCCGCCGCCTCCGAAACCAACTGCTCCAGGGTGGCCCCCTGCAGGTCAGCTGGGTACAGTATACATGTGCGTGTTCATTACTTAGGAAGGAAGGGTGAAAGACGGGGACAAGTAGAGGAGGGAAGGAAAAAGTGGGGGCAGGAAGAAAGGGGGGAAAAGAAAAGGGTAAAGGCAGAAGCCAACAGACAATTTTTCCCGCCCTCCATCCTCCCCACCCACTCATACCATTGATGTGCTCCCCCCGAATTGCGCTTCCAAAGCTCTCTGGCAGTTTTGTGAGGGCGGTGATGACACACGGGTTGTAACCTGCCACGGCCTGGCGACCAAACTCCAGGTCGCAGTGCCAGGCGTCCGGGCGACCATCCAGCACGCGGGGAGGCTGTGTGTCGAAGGAAGGGGGACAGGGGCCCGAGTAAGCGAGTGAGTGCGTGCTGAGATAGAGGCATTGCCTGGGGCGCAAAACCAGAGAATGTAAACGGACAAAGCGGTGTACATAATTGTACGTCACGGGCACAGTACGGGTGGGTTATGTTTACAGGTTATAAGGCTCGGGGTGTCCGTCAATGCCCTTAGACGTGTGGTGTTGTTGGAAACGACACAACAGAGCATGCAACACTAAATGCTTTAGGGATACAACGCAAATACATACGTAAGAGCCCTATACTTGTGTAGGAAAACCGTGGATGGTTAACTGCGCCTTGTGCTGTGCCTTACGTTAAAATACAGGAGGTTGTTGATGGTGGGTGTATTGCCAGTCACCAAGTTCCATAGCTTTGATCCGAGCCGCTCGTCCGTCTTGCTCGCTCCGGGCTTGGAATCCTTTGCGAAGAAGCTGCGAGCAGCTGGGGTGCCGGTAGCAGATCCGTACACAGGGCCCACCTGGCCGTGCAACAACGGGAGGCGAGGGGGAGGGGGAGGGGGCCGAACACAAGGCCCAGCGGAGAGGAGACCTGTTAACCCCGGGACGCAATTCATATGTACACATTAGGCAGCTTCGGCAGCCCAGTCTCCACACCATCCCACCTTCCCCCCTCACTTCTCACCCTCATCTCGGCCGTGTAGCTGTCCACCTTGGCCGCCGCCTCCTTGTTCAGCTGGAATTCCCAACCGCCTGTGACATTGCGGTGTGTGTGTGTGTGTCTATGTCTAAGTTCAAGAGGGGGATGCTAAAGTGGGAATGGGGATGCAGCAGGTTTGGGCCGCATTCGAAGGGAAGTTACGGCAACGCCGTCGAGACCCTGTGGCGAGCTTGTGATGTGACGCCGATTTAATGAACGCCCCTAACCACCAACCATCGAAAGGGTCTGAAAACGGATTCGATAGGACCCTGAGACCGTGTTACCGATCCACTGGGTACATCATGACTCGGCCACGGACGGATTGGGTAAAATATCCTCATCGAGTGGAGGGTTGGCTTTTTAGTCACTGTTGCTTTAGTTTGCTCGTCCATGAAGATAGACACTTTCCTTGCAGATAGGGATTCCACAACGGCAACGTGCTCGGCAGGCTGTACGACATGTGGCTCACCGTCAGCTGACTTGAACGGTGACACCTTTGATGGCTTCCCGTCCATGTCAGCAGCAGCACCGCCGTTTGCGCCCTGGGGATAGAGGTCCGTGGGGAGGAGGCTCTTGAAGGAGCCGCTAGACTGCAGGGAAAGGGGACGGTACAGAGGAAAAACAGGAAGGTTTGGGCGGGTTCGGGGTTGCGTGGAGTAGGTGGCAGTGTGGAGGTAAGGGCAAGGGAAAAAGGTGTGTGTAGGGACACGAGCTGCCTGCCGTGCCCACGTGTATAATCAAATGAATACGGTGCCGTGCGCATGCATAAGCTCCTGTACGACATCGCCCATGTGCATCACGAGTACGATGCCGTAAACATTTATGACACCTCGACAATGCCATACCTTTTTGTACATCGCAATGACATCCTTGAAGTCCTCGAAGTTGTCCAGGGGGCTCTCCACTCCGGGCAGTATCTTGCCCAGGACCTGCCTGGCGGCTCCGATGACCAGCGTGGGCAGTAGGGTGACGGGGGAGCGACTGCTTGCGTTGGCAGCCTCCTGCGAGTGCGTGTGCATGGGGAAGGGTGTGGTGTGGGCATGGCGGGAAACCGACTTGCTTGGCGCATTTGCGTGCGGTATGATATGATGCGTGCCTTCATGTAAGTGTGTTATATGCTTACATGTGTACGGTCGCCTGAGAAAGGGCATTACCCGAGACTAAAACTGAAGGCCCGGCAGCAGGGCGATAAGGCCAGCGCCAGATTCCACCCGGGTGCAAACGAAGGTAGCAGAAGAGCAGCGTCAGTAAAAATTTCGATTAGGTGACGTTCTCGTATAGCTACCGTCCCTATAGGTGGTCGAATATTTTACTGACAAAGGGAGAAGGTCGGCCGGCCCAGCCGATGTGGGATGCCGATATCTTAAAATCAGTACCAATGCACATCCATGCATAGATGCATGTACACATGTAATAACAAACGCGTCAACTTCAATTGCTGTCAACTCACTGCAATTGTTGCAATAGCGGCTGCCAGGGACCCCTGGAGGGCTGCTCCATTGAAGTCAGAGGACTTGTCAAAACTGAACTGATCATCTGCGTGCGGGTGGGAGGGGAGGGGAAGATAAACATATTTTAATGCATGAACACAAAAATGAACTTCTCACAGCAGGCCTTCTACGGACAGGGGACCTTCATAAAACCCTGTAACGTCCCCGGCAGGAGGTACCCTTTGGGCTCCCATTTATTCCCTCTGGATCCGGTGGATTCCGTTGGATGCCGGAATCCGCCGGATCAACGGCGGCCCAACACCATCCCTGGTCATCTCACAAGTTAACTTAATTAGCTCACCACCGTCCATCGACTTGGGGCACTATCCCTACCACCATCGTAAGGATTTTCGACCATGGGGCAATTGTGCGTGCTCTAGCAGTAATGCCTGACCTGTGGATTTCTACTCAAATATATCCAGCTATAAGCCGGAGCTGAGCTTGTAACTTTCTAGCCGGGCCCTATCATGCTTGCTGTGTCTGAAGCCAAATATACAAATATAGTACATACCATAGCCAACCTACGGGACGACCATTTGTGTTCATGGACGCACATACAAACAAACCCCACATACAGACGGACATTCCTCCACAAGATCGCGTACCCAGCGGCAGCCACAGGTCTTTGCCTTGCTGGGGTGCCTTCTCCCTTCCATCCCGCTCATCACCGCGGTTGGTGGCGAGACGGCGAGGGTATGGCAGGGCCTTGGAATCTCCCAGGTTGGGACGAACAAGGGCGCCAGTCTTGCCGGAGCTGAGATCGCTGTACACCTGCATATATATGTTGCAGTGTGTGAAGTAGTCTTGTTAGCTTTATCCGTGGCTACTATCCAGCCAACCAACCTGGTACCAGTAAATTCGGTCCGTGTCCTTCCGTTTCTCCAGACGAGTCTCAGGGGTACCCTGAGCCGCGGGAATGGACAAGAGCATGGGGGCAGGAGGCGGTGATCAGCGGCCGAGCAGCCAGAAGGGGTCAAGATAGGCAGGGTACTGTCGACACAGGATGTTGGGACAGCCTGGTATAGGACAGAATAAGCTCAATCCATCTCTCAACCCTTTCTGTGCACTGTCCTAAGCTTTTGAGGAAGAGGCACCCAGTTTTAAACTCGCTGACTGACACGACCCCCTCCCGTACACCTCCCCTCACCCACCTGCAGAGCCCGCAGCTCGTCCCGGCGCTCATCTGCCAGGGTCGGGGGCGTGTCCTTGGGCAGGTAGGCAACTCCCGAGAAAAACACACGCCAACCGTGATCTGAGGAAACCCAGCTGTTGGCGGTGATGGTATGGACGGAGGTGGCGCTGGGGCAGAGGGTGGAATAACGGCAGGGGGTTGAAGAATGGCAGGTAGTGAAGAGGGTCGGGAAAGGGAGGAAAGAAGGGGACAGGTCAGGGAGGGCTGTGTATTCGTGCAATTGTGTCTGCTTTTGCTTGGAGAAGGCATTTTTCCTTACGTTATTTGCAGCCCTTGGCTTCTTCCGTGTTCTGTTCCTGTACACACGCACCATTTCTAGTCTGCCATGCAATCATTCCGCGAAGACATCCAATTATAATGTATGCAGGCGCACAGGCCTTGTTCAGATATTATTCGCTGGTGGTAATGGTGGGATGGAGGCATGTATGTATGTAAGTATGTATGATGTGTGAAACAGGGGGGTATATCTTCACCCGTGGCAGCTAGCCCGCGAAACCTGCCTTCCCCGGTATTTCGGGGCACCCTCATCCTGTCACCCTAGTCAACTTCTCAGTAGTTCGGTAAGGTTCCGCACCCACCACCAGCATCCAACGGTATCTGCCGGGTCGACAATGGCCTATCTCCATTCGTGGTCGTCTCGCGAGGTAACTTTATCCCAGGTCACCATCGTCCATTATATAGAGGCGCAATGCCTTCCACAATTGGAAGAATTTTTGGTCTTGACAGGTATCGATCTCGGAATCTCTCGGGGGCAATGGTTACATGTACGATTGTATGTATGTTTCTGCTAGCTCAGACCATTTAACCCGCATACGCTCTTGTTGTGGGAGTCTTAGGAGAGCGCAGGTTTATTAATATGTTGCCTAATGGGGCTCCTAATGGTGTAGATAAATACAGTGTGCGCATACCCGCATGGAGATGGGTAAAAGTGAAAATGGTAATACTCCTAGCAGCAGATGGATTCTGCTCCTACCAGGTGAGGTCTATGGAGGCAATGTAATCCTGCGAAAGCTCGCCGTGTTGGTTATCCTGCTTGCGAACCAGCACTGCTCCTGGGGACTTAATTTCGGCTGGCAGGAAAATCGCGCCCTCGCGTTCCCAGCCGATGGTGCCATCGCTGCGGGTGATCTCCTTCGGTGGGCGCCACGAGTCGACCTCAAAGATAGTACTCCTTAGCTCGCTATGAGTGTCAATAACGACAATGCTTAGTCGTGCGCCGGAGTCCCTGCGTATCGCGAAGGCGAAAAGATTTTTCACAAAAGTAATAAATCGCCGACCTACCTAGCCAGCTAGCTATAGGCCAGAACAGTGGCTTAAGGAATCAAAATCGGGATGCCGACACCCAAAAACTACGTAACTTTAAGACTTCAACTGCAAATTATTTCAGGAATGCACCAAGTAACTTAACAACGTACCCGAGGAGTGGTGCTGTTGAGTGAATGCAGCACTTCCATGCCACAGCAGCAGCGGAGGATAGCGGCGTAAGATCACTATCGCCCTTGGTGTCGACAACAGGCATTTTGTTTGTGCTTCCGTCCATCGGTTTGGAAGCTGAACAACCCTTAAAGATGGAAGTCTGCAAACTCCATTGATGCGGAAAGAAAGGAAAGTCGGTTGGGACGTGGTTCGGTTCCGTTTCCGGAGTTCAGCCCCAGAAAGCATCCAAACGCGCAACGCCAGACACATGCATCAACAGCCATGTTGAGAAAAATAACATACCAACATGCCTGGGCGATATTGGTCAAATGCCTACAGGCTCCGCTGGCTGCTGGTAGCAGATGTATCAAGATGCACGTGACGCGCATACTCCCAGCTTAGAAGCATCCTACATGTTCTATGATATCAGTGCAAAGTTGCCGCAGTGTGGGCATTGCTGGAATGATAACAACCCTGCTGTAACCATGCAATTGTGTTTGCCGCAGTGTTCTGTGGGCCAGACTTCCCATCCATGGGTTGCGATTGAGAATCTCTGCATGCAACCGTTTGAAAGCAACGCTCACCTTGTTGACCGTTTGGTTTATCCTTCTAGTTTCAACCTACGACATTACACGCAGAAGGTAAGGATCCAAGGGACAACAGCCGTCATAAAACTAAGCTGGAGAGATACTTCTTTCAGTTATCTTGTATCGGCTTCCTGTGCACTGGTAATGGAGACCCATCGGAAAGCATGATGCCGCGACCTTTTCTATAGTGATTACCTTCAATAATATTATTTCCCAGGAGAAACGCGCTAAAACGTTTTCTTCGAATGGAAAAACTCAGAGTGGGTAGAGAAATCTATGAAGCCATAATCGTATGGCATTAGCAGTAAGTCGCCCGCCTCTCGTGCAAGCAAATATAAATTAGAAATAAGATAAGCATATCAATATTGAAGTGAGAGGGATGAATGGAAAAGGTCTCTGAATTATTTATGGAGTTTCAAGCTTCGCTCGTCCCGTCGGCTACTCGTCCAAAGCCGATCAGGCATGTTCAAGGGCAGCCAAATATCCTAAGCTGCATATATAATTTCAAGAAAAGCTGCTTTATTTTCTTAGGGTTGCATCTGGCCCAAACTGAAGAGAGGTCACGACAGTTGCTGGCTCGCAGGTGCAGAGTCCAACTCCCATGGCCTTTCGAGAGGGTACGAGCCCTACACCTCCTCAAGTCATATAACTACCAAATAAGATCTGTTGATTTAAGCAATTTTACGCACTTTAAGTTATGCGCTTTGTGTTTAGACCTGAAGGTACTGGTCTACCATCATCGACATGGCACAATCGCGTGGGCTTAGTGAATCAACGAATGTAATAAAGGTCTTAGAAAGCTTATATTTCTTCCGAGATAATAGGCCATCCTTAACGCATTACGGTACTGGTTTTTGCTCGTCATTTGATCCTGCACATTAACAGGGTGTTTCCACTTGGCCGAACACTAACACTAAGTTTGAATGTTCTTCGTCCTGGACTCGTCTCTCACCGTTCTAAATGCATATATTGATACTACTAATGATAGTAGAAAATATTCATCAAACAAATTGGAGGTTGGGGCACTCCTGGCGGAGAACCGTAAGGCCTAGTGGAAACACCCCGTACACTAAGTCCACACTAGCGCACACTAAAGTTAATTGGACCTCAGACCTGCCATTAACTGGGTGTTTCCACTGAAAAGTTTGTTAGCGACGTTTTTGAAAATTCTCACCCGGCACCTCGCCTTTGCTCACTTTCTTTTGCAGTATCGCTTATTCTATATAAATGTATGATAGAAATGAAAAGGGAATGTTGGGAGGCGAAGGAACGGCGAAGAACGTAGGGCCCATGTGGAAACAGGGGCCTTGTTAGCGGTCCAATAAGTCCATAAAAGTTATAGGACCCCCGGACCAGCCAATAAGGTCCGATAACTTTGAGCGCGAAAATTTTGTGAGCTCCTTTTTGAAATCTAATTGCACCCGGTCTTCTGTACACTTTCAGTCTACAACCCTGACTGCTTGCCGGCCTGCGTCGTTGACCGAACCGAAAATGTCGCAGAACCAGTCGCCCTCGCCGATTCCTTCTGGCAATATGCCCTCTGCTATCCATAACGCCTTTATGGCAACGATGCAGCAGCCCCTGCAGGGCGCGCCGTCTCTTCGCTTCGACGCCGATGTCCATGCTGCCGCCCAGGCCGCTTCGCAGAGCATCACCTCCGAGCTGCAGCGCTACAATGTACTATACTGACTACAATATTGTCCTCGAATTAGGGTGTTTTGGCGCTAAATGACGTGCAAAAAGATGGTTTCGGGGCTACTAGTGGAAACACCATTTTGTTAGGGTTTGTTAGCGCGCCAATAACTTTTTCGCGGCTAACAAACAGACTCGACAGTGGAAACAGGCCCTAACTTTAGTACCTAGCACTAACTATTTGGCGGGCAACTTTTATGAGCTGGATTGTCCCTTCTGACCATAGACTTTAGACGTAAGCAGCTATCTTTTTTCCTTCCTGCAAACGCCGCGTTGACTTGCGCACGCCCAACACCGACAGCCTCAGAACACCGCCATTTTGCAATGGAGCCCTCCTTCAATAACGTCCAGCAAACATATACCGCTAGTTTGCCTTCCTTCGCTGGCCGGACGTTGCCAATGCACCATGCGGACTTCATGGCGGACATCATGACGCAGTCTGCGCCGCAGCGGATCTTAAATACGCGAATTCTTACAGACCTTGAGAATTAACAGCAATTAATCCCTGGCGCTAAAACGTTCAAAATACGAAAACTATTTTGGTTTCGGCGCTCCTTAGTGCCGGTAGTGGAAACACCGTCACACTAAGTCCACACTAGCACATAGTGTACCGAAGATAGTGTTCGGACAAGTGGAAACACCCTGTAAGCCTCAACTCCATCAGCCTCCACTGCTATAGGTGGTTTCAACAGCTAATCATTGGCGGAATGATTTTTAGCCTGCTGGCCTGCCTGTTGGCTAAGCTGGAAGTTCGGTTAAATTAACCGTCATTAAATGACGGGCCAGCACCCCTGCTGGCAGCAAGTACGAAAGCGCTGCGCATTTAAATGAACAAATATTACCATCCCTTTTTTTGACGAAAAAGCAGGTGCTCCGAACGGCGATGTACCAAGACTCAATGACCCTTTTTTCGAGTTCGGAAATTTGGAGTCGCATTTGGTATTGCTCGGCAAATGCGTAACGAAACATGCGCTACGCAGCAGAACTAGCACCCCGTTTTAGAGAATGACTTCAGGAAGACTGCGGTCGACAGTCGCAAAGCTAAGCGGTAAATGCACAGGAAACGAAAGTGCTTTCCCCAATGCAAACGTAGCTCAGCAGCAAACCACCCGATTCCCGATTCCCACACCTGACGACAACGTAACGCGTCAACAGGTCAACTGGTCAACAGGTCAACTGGTCAGACGGCGAAATTTTCATTTAAAAATGACGGTTCGCACTAGAAAAACTAAACACCATCACGCATTGACTGCATGTGATTACACTGCGCGGTGGTCTACTCATGTACGTTTGCTGCCTGAGGACGTTGCCAAACCAAGTGTAGGCGGTGTCTGTCAAGGATTGTCCTGAAGGCAGTGATGACAGTGATGGAAATCCGCCGGGGCAATGTACCGCGTGACCGCCCTTCCATGTGTTGCATGCAGATGCCCCGTAGTCGACTGAATTTGAACCGATTGACGACTTGGGTGGGCCACTGGTCATGTAGCCCGGCGGTGCTGGCGTGGCTGTGATCTTGAGTGCTCGCGTGCTTTATGTTTAGCGCACTTGTGGACGAGCGGAGGAGGTCGAGGGGAATGTTAGAATAGCGGGTGAAATCGGGGCCATCGGTGGCGATTTGGCTGGTGCTGTGTGTATGGACGGTGGAATGCTGCTGACGGCTTTGGAGGTAAGGGAGCACCGCGCCGGAAGTCGGGGATCGGTTTCCTAGACTGTTTGGCCAGGTGACGGCAGGCATAGCGTGACGGCCAGATCTAGATGACAGCGGGGCATATGCTAGAGAGCAGCTGAGGAAGCGCATCGCTGGCAGAGTGTTGTGCATCTTGACGCTTTTGTTGTAGCAAGCGCCTTTTGTGATAGCTAGATTGCAGCTGCTGAGCCCTGGGCCCGTGATACGGTGTCGCTAGGTTTATAGTACCGGGGTTTGGATAACGAGGTTAGCCATGATGGTAGTTGCATAGATTTCGGGGCAGAGGGTGTGACAGACGAGGAGCTTGTATAATGCCGACCTTGTTTCGGACAGTGTTGGAACAGTTTGGCCATGTCAAATCATTACATAGTGAACCCTGCCTTCTCTCGAAGGTTCTCTCTCACATGTTATGATAATGTGCGGTGCAAGCGGTCTATCCTCGGCGTTTGTTTTTTCAGACATTGGTCCTGCTTGTGTGCTGTTTCAGAATGCAAAACAGAGTGCAAAACAATATGCAAGTAACTGTACATGCCTTGGTAAATATCTGGAGGACAATATAATCCATTTAAAGAAACGTGCACACAACACATCAGCTTTAAGACTCCTATCGCATAAATAGGAGGGTGCCATATCTTCGTCCAACTCCATAGCAAGATCTAATTCCACCAACACAAGCGGAATTAAACATCTTAAACTCTCGCTGTAAGGTTGGAATAACGGATATACTCAAATGCGTGACATATTTTCAGGTGCTTGCATACATACGTTCACGAAAACCTCTACGCCGATATCTCTCATGTCCCCAATCTGCCGTACGTACATGTGGAAAAATCTGCTAGCTGTGCCAACCGTCAACGTTGCCGAAAGAAGCCATAACGGCCACAACCGAGTATCAGGTTAATAATGCGCACAACACCGATATGGTTTAAGAAAATAATCTTGCACGCATACTTCAAGAGCATGTCATGCTTCTGTGAGTAGAGGAAGTGTAAGCTTTACCCCCAGCTTAACTGCCCTTTCACACAGTTCAATTATCAAGCAAGCGCTTTCTGGCCTTGCCTAGCTTTACGACGAACCAAAGATTGCGGCATACCAAACATCGCCTTAGATGGAAACCGAGTACGGCACGCCGCGCATCGTAACACCCGCCTGCGAACCCGGCACAAGTAGCGTGTACGGCAGCGGGCCGGCTGTGTCATCTGTCGCCAGGCCGAATCGGGCCCAGTTAGCCACGTCCGCATTCCTCATTTCAATGGTTTCCTCCAGGCGCTTCATGGCGCCGATGAAAGCCCGGTTCGCCTCGCGGGCGGCGGGATCCTGCAGGGATGGAGCGAGAGTTTTGGGTTTTAGAGCTGCTGTCACGGTTGGTTTTAGCAACAATGCATGTTGGGGGGCGCGGTGGCTTGGCCTACCAGAAGGCGATAACATGCAGCAAGTACGTTCTGCAAGCCACCTCCCATGCATGTGGCTCTTCTATCTTCCACATCTGTTTCCCTAAACCTCTTCCTTCGCACCTCCCCCAGCCCCATATTGCGGCTAGGAGGTGTACAGTCTTCTAGACATTATTCATGACCACCACCCCAGGGCCTCGAAGCCTCCCCCAACCACCCTCACCACAAGCTGTTCGTTGACCTCATCCAGGGTGTGCTCATCCCTGGCGTGACTTGACAACAACTTGACAGTGGCGGCGACCTGTATACGGGGTTGGAGGGGGGAGAAGGAACGGGGTAAAGGCACGATGTCTAGCCATATGCGCAGTTCGAAATGGGAAGGTGGAAACGACACAAAAGCGACTTGAGGTCCTGTGAGATTGGGATTGGGTGGATGCTGCAAGCGTAGCAGGCCGTCAGTGAGCAAATCGCCCCAAGGAGTCCAAACCCAACGCTGTGACTCCAAACTGGGGAAATGTAATGAAGCTCCTGAACATACATTCCCACGCACACACAAGCAAGAAAACTAATCAGCACAATCACCGCGGTTTTGGCATACATCACCCGTTGCCGTACAGTGCACCATCCCATTGCCGTACCGTGACGGCGGTGAGCGGGTCAGCAAGGTACGTCATGAGAATACCCTCCTGGGTGGGACCGACGCGGGCGCGTGTCAGCTCCTGGGGGGCGTGGGAAAAGGGGGGAGAGCTCGTTGGAAGCGGGGTATAATGCTGCGGTCATTAGGTTTCATAAATCTATGGGCCCTCCTCCCCAGCCCTGGTCACCGTAGTTTCATAATGGTCATGCTCGCAGCTCAACGAGCCCCCAATGCCAAAAGTCCTCTGAAACCCAATTCCACTCACTCACTCCCCCTTACCTCCCAGCCCTCATCCCCCGGCGCCGGCATGGGCCGCCGTACCAACGAAGAAGCGTTGAGGACGAAGCTCGTGTAGTCGTACTGCCCAAAGTTGACCGCAGCGTGATGGCCTGACGCCAGCCAGGCAATGGTGACGAGCACCCGTACAAGCTGCTGTACGGAAGGGATAGGACCCTCAAAACCCCAGAGCTGGGTTTCGCCCCCGGGGCGGAGTCCAAAGCGGATGAGATCGGGGTGGCCTTCGGTCTGGCATGTGGGTGTAAAGGAATGGGAGGGCGAGTTGCGTTACAAGAGCAGTCGGGAAGCTAATCTGTCAAAAATCGCGCACGTTAGTCACCGACCCAAATTGGGGATAGAGACTACTCCAGTCGCGTGAAGGGTAAATGGCAGTACCACGCGCGGAGATGAAGTGAGTTTCGTGAATTCCGGGTGCATGCCAGTACGGCGGCCAGATTTGGACATCACCTCCGAGAGGCTGAGAGAAGGCACCAAAACTATCAGCTTACTGAAGGCATTTCGGAGCCGTGGACACATTCGATTACCAAAGCGCCGGCTAGTGAAGAAAGGGGACAAGGTGAACGGGGAAAGCCTGTTTGTCCGACAGAAGGCGAATTTACGCCATAGCAATGTCTGGATTGGTGACACTAAAAGTACTTGGAGGTTCTGGGCTCGATTCCAGATCAGATCCCCGGCATTGTTCGTGAGATGTAGGTTTACCAACGCTGCTGATGTGTGGTGGTGAGGTCTAGTTGATGGACTATGTTCCGCATGCTGATGGTTGATCTGTCTCTACGAATGTCGGGTGACTGGATGAGGAGGGGTCTAGTTGGCAGTACCCAAACCGTCGTCAGCTGTACGGTGTAATCAAGTTATAAAGTATAGTCCATGGCGTCCTGGCTTTGACGGACCCCCCCGCACTCGTGCGGCACTCGTAACTTGTATAACCCACCTTGACCTCATGCCACCAAGCCTGCAGTTCCGCATCCCCCTTCACATCCTCATCACTCTTGTAGTACAGGTTCAGGTACGTGTCGAAGTACGACGTCAGTGCGTTCCACAGATCCAAGCCGTCAGTGGCGTACGGATAATCGAGCCAGGGCTTGCCAGTGGGGTCCACCATACCCCTGTGGGGGACAGCGTGAGGGGGCCAGTGTGGGACGGGGCCCGTGGAAAGATATACTCTGGTATATTGGAGGATACCTACTTACCCATCTTCCATCATGATCCTTATCCCTCTTCCATGGGGTGGCTCTTGAAAGCTGATTACCTCAACCGTGGTCGCGTCCTGTGCATTACCCGATGCTCCCTCTGACCCCCTAATCCTAATCCCTGATCCCCCCCACCAACTACACACCGGGTCTTGAGGTCCTCCGGAAGAGCCTCCGTGGCGAAGTTCCAGTACTTGCCGTACACAACGGATGCTAGGCGCATGGCGTAAGGCCCCGCAGAAAAGGACTTCTCTATGATTCCGCCCGCGTTGATTAGGCCCGAGCGAGCGTCACGATTGATGTTCAGGGTGTAGCGGAAGTGCGGCAGCATCAGCTTGTATACCTGGTTTTATGATGTGGGCGGCATAACCAAGGGGAGGAGCTTGCAATAGGTTGACATCAGTGTATTG